>NC_136501.1:36818107-36935607 GCF_053919585.1 Euprymna scolopes
TTTAGCAGTTAGACTCCCAATTTTCATATTTTATTTTTGTTCCTTTTTATATTTTTTCGATTGCTTTCTAATTTATTCTTTTAACCCACTTTCATATTTCTATTTTTTATATGAAACTATAACAATTCCCTATTTTCATATTTAATTAATTTTAATGTTTTTAAATTTTTATAATTACTTTTCTTAATTTATTTATTTCATTAATTTATTTTTCAAATAACAATCTATGTCTTCAAACTTTAGTTTCTATTTATATGTTTAACTATTCTTCCTCAATCCGCAATAGTTTCATATAAATTTTATTTACGTGTTACGATCAACTAGTTAATGCTTTCTTCTTTATACGTTATTTCTTAAGAAGGAATTATAATCAAAAAGTTTATTTAAATAATATAAATTAAAATTTATTTTTATCCCTTACTGTTTATCTCAATAATTTAAGTTTTATATTCTACTTATACTTATCATTATCTAAGTATTATTTTTATTTTTAACCATTGCTATCTATTATCCTTTCTAATACTGTTATTTTGTAAGGGAAATAACTCTCTTCTTCCATATTTTTGTATTTATCATTTGTCGATATTACATGTATTCTTACTTGATGACTTTGACTGTAGTATTTATTAATCGCCTTTGCTTTATTTTAAAATTATAGTTCTAATCTTATAATTATTTTATATCAATGAGGTTCAGTTTCTCCTTTAGTTTGCTTCAACTTTATATTTTGATTCATATCTCACATTTACTTAATGTTCGATTTTTTATTTCCTCTTGTGTTATTGAAATTAATCAGGTGTTAGTTTATTACCAATAACGATTATTAAATTTAAATATATTTCTATTCTCCTTATAATTTGTTTCTATATGTAAATTTGACGATCTATTAATTTATTTATTGTACCATTCTAAATTCTTCGTATTAAATTTAATATTCTCTTATCATACTTACACTTCACTCTCACGCTATCAATTTTTTTTTATTATAAAACGTTATTTTTATCAGGTGTGTAGCGTCAAAATATGAGTTTTGTTGTTGTGCAGACAGCTTGGTATAACATCTAACTTCTTGAATGTAATTTTCGTCTTTAGAATTCACTCTATCGTATGACCCAAGTGAACAAATTGCATATTTTTTATTTGCTCTACTTTATATTTTCTAGCTTTATCAACAATTGACAATTTTAATTAAAATTCTATTTTATTCTTACATAGTTCTCTAACCCAATCACCTAATGCAGTCTTGTTCTTCTTATTTTAAATAATTATTTTTGTTCTATCCTTATTTCTATTATTATCCTCAACTCGATATGGTCTCTTCTCTGGTCCAATGTTAAATCACCCAACATGATTTCTGTCCTTGATAAAGCATCGAGTTCCCCCTAGGTATACTATTTTACTATTTTACTATTATCCACCTTAACTTCACATTTCTATACAATTTGAGAAATTAAGCAATTTCCCTCCAGTGGACATTTTAGGTATTCTACAGTTACATTTTCCAATACTTAATTCATGTGATTCAATTTTGTTATTATTCACTATTTTGTTTGTATTTGCATTGTTATAACCTATGAGAGCATTACTTAAATTGGCAGCGGTAAAGAATGTAAGTTTAACAGTTTTCTGGAGAAAAATTTGGTATGAAAAACATATCAATATATATATATATATATATATATATATATATACATACATATATATATATACATATATATGCATATATATACTTATATATATACATATATATATGTATATATATCGATGTTTCGAGTGTTCTAGAGTTTACGAAACACACTCATCAGTGTCAATTGACGCAACAAGTATATCCGCGGAGAAACTACAATAATGATCATCTATACCGAAAGAGAGACAATTCACATAATTCGTTTTTATTAGAAAGTGCCTCATTAGTGTACTATAATATTGCATATATATATATATATATATATATATATATATATATATAAATGTGTGTGTGCATATATATATGTATATGTGTGCATATGTATGTATATAGATATGTATATGTATATAGATATATGTATATGCATGTATATGTATGTATATAGATATATGTGTATGCATATAGATATATATATAAATGTGTATGTATATAGATATTTATATATGTATGTATACAGATATGTACAAGTATGTACATATATGAATATATATAGAGAGAGAGAGGATGCGTAGACAGATAGATGCTTGTTTTGTGTATGGATAACAAGTATTTCTGTTTCCGATGTTAATGAATGCGCTTCCCTTTTATATCGTCAAATCGAATGTTTACCTGATGATGGGTGCATAAAAGGTTGGGTGGACCTCACCTACTTCATCTGATGCTACTTCAACCAATCATGGTACAGAGGAACATTTTTAAAAGTTCGTGTGAGGACATTTTCAACGCCTAAAGGTCAGTCAGTTGTATAAATGTCAAGATGGCAGGCATAATCTGTTTTCTCTTTTAATGTTTTTAAGGAGGGCGGGGTTTGGTCTTTGATTTTTAATGGAGTCTTTTCGCGCGTTAAATACGCAATCGACATCATCCTTCCACTCTGTTAGTCTGTCCTCTTTCTTTATCCGAGTTTAACTACATAACGACCGAACGAGATTTTTAAAAAAAACATAATCCACGATTAACTACGTTTTCACATTTTGTCTTTTTTCTTCCTGTCTTTGTAATGCCGCTATTCGTTCGTCGCTCGAGGCGTGTTCTTGAGTCTATCTGACCTTAACAATTCTAAGGTTTAACCAATCAGATCAAAGGGAATACAATATGGTCAGCCAAGAAACAAGATAGTATCAGCGTCTTTCATTACATGAATTACAAAAGGCATGCTTAAATGTTTATTTGTGTGTTCGTTTGGTTTTAGAGAGTAATTTATTTTGTTTGATTTATTTTTTTATTGCAAATTTTCTTGGTCTTTTAAAATAGAAAAACAACGACAAAAACACCACCACCAACAACACTAACAACACCACCACCACCAACAACAACAACAACAATAATAATAATAATAATAATAATAATAATAATAATAATAATAATAATAATAATATAAATAAAGCAATGAAAGCGCCGAATTAATACTGGAAATGTTAGCCCGTGAAAAACACTTGGATGCGATAAAAATGGAGAGCAGGATTATCCAGAGAGACTCTATGTTCGCACTACTGCCATTTAACAACATAATGAGGAAGCATAATGCAGGATACAAATTCACTAACGCTCTAGAAGAAATAAACAACCTCATGTATATGGACGACTAGAAATTATCCGAAAATAAAAATTTCGAAATTCGAAATGTTGATAAACACAACCAGAATCATACATCGAGACATTCAAATGAAATTCCAAACAAGAACGTACTTGCAAATGAGAATGATAAGTTCGAAACAGCGATGGGCATAGAAATACCCAACAATCAGGATATGATGGAATTTGGTAAACGTGATACATACAAATATTTTGGAGATCTGAAAGTGGGCGGCATCAAGGTACGGGAAATTAAAGAAAAATTTGAGAAAATATTTGAGAAAAAAGGAAACCCTTTCGAAATGAGGTTAGTTAATAGAAACCTGATACAATGGAAAAACACTTGAGTAGAATCACTTGTAAGAAATTCTGAACCATTCATAGACTGGACAAAAGAAAAAAATTCAGGCATCTATACCAGAAGACTATGAAACCAATGACCATGGACAATGCACTAAACCCAACGGATTATATTAACGACTCTAAGTAAAAAGAAGAGAGTGGGAACAATTAATTGCCAGTGTAGAAAACTGTGTGGATGACACAAAAAAAAGTTGAAAAAATACATAAAACTGAACACACAAAAGCTTTATCATTTCATTAATATAGACTGGAAAAAATAAACAATGCATAGAGTTTTGAAACTGAAAAAAGAAGCACAAGAAAAGAAATCTGGGAAAAAATTCTCTACATGGACGATTCAAAAAACTGAGAGAGAGAGAGAGAGAGAGGCAAAGAGAGAGAGAGAAATAAAGGAAAATGAGTGTATAAGATACAGAGAGAAAGAGAGCAGAGATGAAAAATAGATATATAGATGAAGTGAGCTATATGATAGAGAGAGAGAGACAGAGAGGGAGAGAGAGAAAAGATACATATATATCAAAGGGTTTTTTAATGACAGCATGCCTTTATTAATATGTCACCTTATACGTAACCGTTACCATGTAATCATATTTGGTGTATTTTATGGCGTCTATGCAGTGAAATTCGAATGGAGTATGCTAATGTCTGAAACCTATTAACCTTAACAAAAAGAGCGATTACTTTGTGTTTTGCATAAATCGAAGTTTTTCTTTTTATCTTTGTGAGGGTTGTTCTAAGTTCAATCAGTCCGAGAAGAAGCCACCAAATAAGTGTAGAAATATTCTTTCTCTCTTCTATCATGTGCTTTCAGAAAGATATATACATATTTATTAGATTTATTACAGAACATCAGAACATCGATATCTTCAGTCTTAAAAGTAAACAAATGTGACCTATAATTTACCTGGATAAACAGAGGCTGAAAAGATCCCAGTAAATGAGACGATCATAGGTCTCTTTTGTTTGCATTTGAAACCGACGGCACCGAACTTGTTCTGATTTTCTGTCATACATATATTAATAACTATTACGCTCTTATTTTTAATTTCTCTTAATATTTGAGCACTATGCTCTTTCCCACTAAACTTTTATAGACACACACACACACATCATATATATATATATATATATATATATATATATATATATATACTAGCTGTACACTGCTATGCGTTGCTGTGGCTTAATTTGGTGTAATGGAAAATTCTAATAAAAAGAGAAAATGCATGTTTTTTTATATTCTTAGTACAGCAATCCACTCCAAAAAGTGTTTTAAAAAGGCGAAAATGGTACTCTTGCAGAATTGGATCCGGATCCTCGGGAGTTACCCTCAATCATGGCTTGGGCTCGACCAACATTCAGTGGATTAAGCCGAAAGTTGCTAAAACTTTGAAACACTAAATAGTTTTCTTTTTTATTGTATTCAAAAATGTGAGTTTTTAATTAATATTTGGGTAAGGGGGGTTACTATACACAGATTCGAAAAAGTTGTTCAAAAACGAATAAATGAAAGCAAAGATAAGGTAAATTACGTTTCTATCTAACTGGATAATTTTTTAGTGTTTTTATTTAATGTAAAATGTTTAATCGGATCAAAAAACTCAGTGTTTATCTATGTATTTGAAAAAGACGAATGGTCACGGACTTTGTTGAATACGTTAAGTTTGGGAAAATCAGTTAAAAACTATACAAAACAGTGTCAGACACCTACTGATTATATGTTATTGTGACATAGGCTGACATATTCGGTGGGTTTCTGATAGTATTTTGTATAATGTTTTAGTTTTTAATCATTTTCTCAAACTTAACAGCATCAACAGTGTCTGTCACCGATTGTATTTTTCAAATACACTGATAAACACTGGTTTTCGAGCCGACTAAACGTTATAGTAAATAAAACGGGTTTGTATTACTAAACGCAGAAACTAAAAAGTTGTTGAAAAATAAATATAACAAATAAATGTTATCAAAGGCAAGATAAGTTACTTTTCTACCTAACTGGATAAGATTTTAGTGTTTTTATTTAGTGTAAAATGTTTAATCGGTTCGAAAACATGTAGTGTTTATCTGTATATTTGAAAAATACAAATGGCGTCAGACTGTGTTGAGCACGTTAAGTTTGGTAAAATGAGTTAAAACTAAAAAAAACATACAAAATACTGTCAGGAACTCACGCAATATATGTTACCATGACATAGGCAGACATGTATTCGGTGGTTTTTAACAGTATTTTGTATAGTTTTTTAGTTTTAACTCATTTTCCCAAACCTAATGTGTTTAACACAGTCTGCCGCCATTTGTGATTTTCAAATATAACAGTAAACGCTGTGTTTTTCGAGCCGAATAAACATTTTACATTAAAAAAACAAAAATTATCCATTTTGGTAATAAAGTAACATACCTTGCCTTTGATAATATTTGTTATACATTTATTTTTTGATAACTTTTTCGAATCTATATGTACAGTAGCACAAACCCAATAAAAACACTAAAAATTATCTAATTAGGTAGAAAAGTAACTTATCTTGCCTTTGAAAATATTTACTTGTTATATATTTGTTTTTGTTGACAACTTTTTCAAGTCTTTGTGCAAGTACAAACCTAAAGGTATATTTTTCTGTCTAATTTTATTTTTAGTACCGCGCTTAAATTTAAATTTCACGATATCTTTTTGGGGGAGGGTAATTTTTTTATATTAGGTCCACCTCCACAATTTTCGACTATGCTGAATAAGAAAATCTCATTTAAAATTTGCAGAGGCAATTAGTATTCGAGATATAAAGACCTGTACTATGGACTATAATTCACTGACAGTCATGAATAAACACTCCCAACCTCCCCGTATTAAGAACGGGTTTCGGAATAAACAACACTCATGCCTAACCACGTGTTTTAACCTTTTAACTGTCTTTCGTCTTTTAAAGACGGCCTTTGGAATAAATACCGCCATTCTCTCCATGTTAAGAACGGCTTTCAGAATAAACACCCCCAACCTACCCATGTTAAAAATTGTGGAGGTGGACCTAATGTGAAATTTACCTTTTGTTTTTTTAATAAATTGTTAGTTGAAAGCACAGAATAGTGACAAAACACCATCCCCTCCTCTTGGTAAGAATAGAAAAAAAAATAATGGTTTTCTTGGTAGAAACTTTTCTGTATTTCACCTAACAATTTCTGGTGCTAATGAACTTACTGATCCGCGCTATTTTTTAAATCGTATTTCCACGTTTAATTAAAGTTTTATGATATGTTTTTTTTATTCAATTGTCAGGTTAAAGTACAGAATAGGTACAAAACACCCACCCCCTTCCCATGTTAAGAATGGCTTTTTAAATAATAACGTTATCATTTCAGGACGGATCACTCTCTACATGAGTACCTAATATTTTTTCAGCCATTCTTACCATAGAGAGGGGATGGTGTTTTGTAACTATTCTGTGCTTTTAACTAACAATTTATTATTAAAAAAGATATTGTGAAATTGTAAAAAAAATAAAAAGATATTGTGAAAGTTGAATTTAACTTGAAAAAAAACAATGTGAACAGCGCGTTCAACATTGTAGCCGGAGCTTATTTGGCAATAAGGTCACGTTAGTCGATTAATGGGTGCTAATGCACTTACTGACCCGCGCTATTTTTTTAAAATCGTATTTCCAAGTTTAATTAAAGTTTTATGTTTTTTTTTGTATTTTTTTAGATTAGGTCCACCTCCGCAATTTTCTTTTAAATGACGACTTTTAAAGGTTTCCGACTATGCTGTATACAGAAATCACATTGAAATTCTTTCAGAAATAAGTAGTTATCGAGATATAAATAGTTGTTTTATGTATTGTATCCTTTGGTGGCCATCTTTGTTACGCGCGTAGATTTGTTTATGACGCGCGCAACCGTGTAAAAAAGATGTCCGCCAGAGATTACCATGCATTATACAACTTTTTATATCTCGATAACTACTTATTTCTGAAAGAATTTCAATGCGATTTCCGTATTCGGCATAGTCGAAAACCTACACAAGTCGTCATTTAAAAGAAAATTGTGGAGGTGGACCTAATCTAAAAATTTACCATTTTTTATTCAATTGTAAGGTTAAAGTACAGAAAAGGTACAAAACACCCTCTTCTCCCCATGTTAAGAATGGCTTTTTAAATAATAACGTTATTATTTCAGCACGGATCAATAAGTGCACGAGTACCCAATTTCTTTAATAAAGAAAAAGCATTCATATTTTCTTATATAAAAACAACTTCTGTAAAAAAAAAAATTGAAAAAACGTGTACTTTAAATTTTTGTTAAAAAGGTTTTCTTAAAAAAAAATACGGTAAAAAAAGCAAACAGCAAAACATTAATCGGTATTCATGCAGAGAGTCATCCGTGCTGAAATAATAACGTTATTATTTAAAAAGCCATTCTTAACATGGGGAGGGGAGGAGGTTTTGTACCTATTCTGTACTTTAACCTTACAATTGAATAAAAAACATATCATAAAACTTTAATTAAACATACGATTAAAAAAAATAGCGCGGATCACTCTCTGCATTAGCACCGAAAGTACAGAATAGTTAGAAAACATCCTCCCTCCCCATGTTAAGAATGGCTTTCTAAATCTTAATGCTTCAGTACTGTCCCTTGTCTGCTTAAGTTTAACTTTTGTTTATTAAATTGTTAGGTGAAAGTCCAGAATGGTTGCAGACACCCCTATTCCCATGTTAAGAATGGATTTCTCAATAATAACGTCATTATTTCAGCAGGGTAGCTTTTCTGCATAAGTACCATGCTTTGTTTTTAAATTGTTAGGTGAAAGGACACAATAGTTACAAAATACCTTCCCCATGTTAAGAATGTCTTTCTAAATAACATTATTTCATCACGGTATTTTCTATGCATACGTACTATCTATTTTTGTTTATTAAATTGTTAGGTGAAAGTATAGAATAGATGCAAAACTCCCTCCCCATGTTAAGAATAGCTTTCTAAATAACGGTATTATTTCAGCACGGTACCTTCTCTGCATAAGTACTATCTTTTGTTTATTAAATTGTTAGGTGAACGTATAAAATAGTTACAGAATACCCTCCTTTTCCCATGTTAAGAATGGCTTTCTTAATAGCATTATTTCAGCACGGTACCTTCTCTGCATAAGTACGATCTTTTGTTTATTAAATTGTTAGGTGAAAGTATAGAATTGTTACAAAACGTCCTCCCCATGTTAAGAATGGCTTTCTAAATAACGTTATTATTTTAGCACGGTACTTTCTCTGCATAAGTACCAGGTTTTGTTTACTAAATTGTTAGGTGAAAGTACGGTACTCATGCAGAGAGTGAACCGTGCTGAAATAATAACGTTATTATTTAAAAAGCCATTCTTAACATGGAGAGAGGATGGTGTTTTGTACCTAATCTGTATTTTAACTTTACAATTGAATAAAAAAAAACATATAATAAAACTTTAATTAAACGTGGAAATACGATTTTAAAAAATAGCGCGGGCCGACCACTCTCTGCATTAGCACCAAATATTATTAAAGCACGTTACCAATCCGTAAATTTTCTTCGAAAATAACCTGTACTTTTACCAAACAATTTATAGTGTCAATAATAAAAAAGTTCATATTTTCTTATATCGAAAAATAAAAAAACAAAATACACAAAAACCAAAACAAAAAAGAACGACTTCGACTCAAAAAGCAAGCGACAAACTTTCTTTTTGCCTGATATAATAAAGAAAAAATGTTTAAATTAAAAAATTTGGAAGATAAACAAATGAATTATGCTTTGTTTTTTGGGTTTTTTTTACTTATCGAATAAACAGAAAATGAAATCTTTTAATTCGTTTCGTCAAATCGTGGTATGTGATCGAACCGGAAGTTCAGTTCTACCAACAAAACAGGTTCGCACTAACGGCTTACGAAAAATATATTTATTTAATTTAATATTTTAATAATTGCCGATGTAAATTTATTTTAATAACATAGAAACATCCCTCGACTCTAATTTCAAATGAATTGGTAATGTAGAAATATGGTTGTATCAACTTTGAACGAAACAAGAATTACATTTATATATATATATATATATATATATATATATATATATATATATATATATGGCTTGAGGTAGTTGCCTGTCTAGCCGCACTGATGAGCTGTGAAACAGCGAAACAGTACTGTATGTGGATGACTATAGTGCTCCTCACCTTGAGTTGAGCATATTGAGAAGTGAAACACGAATTACCATTAGCATATAAGCGACGCTCTTTGTGTAAACAAATCGAGCGGAGGTATTTCAGACGATATCAAAACATCGTTAAAACTCACTGCTCGTTCAAGCAGCCGCCAATAGCGTAATGGTTAGAAGCCTTGACTGCCGTACAAACGGTCGGGTTTCAATCCTGGCTTGAGGTAGTTGCCTGTCTAGCCGCACTGATGAGCTGTGAAACAGCGAAACAGTACTGTATGTGGAGTACTATATATATATATATATATATATATATATATATATATATATATAGAGAGAGAGAGAGAGAGAGAGAGAGAGAGAAGTGTAAGCCATTTTGAGTTTCATAAACACTTTCAGATGGTTCACTGTTACACACAAGTCATGGGAGGTGACTTGTTTGTAGTAGACAGTTCCACAGAACAAAATATTCTTACCGTGTCGAAACCCGGGAAAAGAACATGTGAAATTGCTCCAGAAAAGTTTTAATATTTATGAAGCAATTCTGGTTTCTGATTGGTTGGTAGCAGAACGTGAATTAATTTGATTCTTCAGTTCTTAGCAGCATCGTTTATAAATAGAATCGTCCGACTGTGTGGGATCATACCCCATTATAGCTCCAAAATATTGCAACAATATATATATACCTTCATTACTAACCATCCATAACTATCCAATACCTACATTAAAATACCGAACAAGTTTAGGTTGGTGGAAAAATGGTGGGATCCTTCTACCGCTCCAGGAGATATCTCCCTCCTGATGCAATTCTCTACCTATATAAAAGCCAGGTACGGCCAAGGATGGAGTACTATTGCCAAATCTGGGCAGGAGTTGCTAGAAGCAGCTTACCCTGCCGTAACAGAGTTAAAAATAGACTTCGTTGCTTAGTGGGGGTGTCCTTTTCACTTCCCTTGCAACCTCTTTCCCACAGAAGAGACGTTGCACACCTGTCTCTGCTTTATCGATTTTCATGGCAAGTGCTCATCTGAGCTTCAATCTATGCCCCCCATCGCCGAGCGTTCACGAAAAACACTTGTCTAGCCCAAACCACTATCAATAATTTACCACACTCTTTATCTGTGTTTAAACCTAAATGTAGATTCCATGAACAAAGTTTCTTGCTTAGAACTGCACGTCTGTGGAACTCTCTTCCATTTGCCTGCTTTCCAACTGACTACAATCTGATTGTCTTCAAGTTTAACGTAAACAAGTTCTTAATGAACCGTCCCCCTAAGTAATCAAATTTATAAAACTTCCACTACTTATGTTTACTACGCGACAATCACATGTACTAATGTATACCCCTTATCAATTATCCTTTATCCTCGAGTGGCCTCCGGGCCTTGATAAGTGGTGATTCCTGTGTAAAAAAAACTTGAATTCAGATGGCGAAGATTTCGGATGTTTTTAATATTATTTGGTGGCAAGATATTATTTTAATCAACTCTGCTTGAATGATGGTGTTATTATACTATATACTCCTCGATTAACGTCTTGTGGCTCAGTTTGTGCAGACATGCGATCACGTATTCATGTTGGAATCCATTACCCGAGGGTTTGCCGAAAACGAACATAACGTCAAATATCCACATGGTCAGCCTATCACCAATTTAATGGGTCGCATAATGAATCGCCGAAAAATAACCATAGAATATTTACATTAGCATTTCCCTTCTAAGTTGTCCATGAGCAGAAGCCCCAGAGAGATGTTCTATGTCGTTACAGCTCAATTAACTAGAACTAGTTAAAATGTCATACATATAACACCTCTGGTACACCAACCAAAAACGTTTCTCTCTCGGCCAGGCAACCAATTGTTTCTAACCTAATAATCCCCCTACTTTTTAATAAGATCCAGTCTTTAACGCATTACTGCTCTGTTGCATCCCGGTACTTGTTTTACAAGTGCTTTAACGAAACGTGTTTCTATGAACTTACTGCACTTCTATTCCACAACATAAATACTTCCTGCACATTCGATAGCAGCAAAATCTTTACCTTTCATTCTAGAGATTTCGATATTCCGGAAGATGTTCTACTTATTTCTTCGTTTGATTTTGGAAGTCCCTATTCCTACTTCCTACTTCCACAACATTATAAACATATGCACATTTAAATGAATGTGAATAAACTTCTTGCTGGCTCACTCTCCATCCATGTTACCTCCAGACAAATATGTCGCGTCATAATAATTTCTCACGCTTCAGAGTCAATATGCATTGGGAGCGGGGAGGGATACAATTAAAATTAAAATAATAAATAAAGTGGGAAAACAAATGTATTTATTTTAACATGATATAGCACAACAAATTAGTGACGTTGGTATCTTTCTTCCAACACCACTTCTGTATATAACGTCTGATGCATCAGTATTTAATTGGTGTTCTGGACTATGTGATTATCGAGAAGGATTTCAAGTTGGAAATCAGTTGTTGCAGATATATATATATATATATATATATATATATATATATATATATATATATATATATATATATATATATATATATATATATATATGGATAAACATGTAATGAAATGACCTGATAAATAGAAGCATTTAGAACACTGTGGGGATGGTATCGTTATAAACTGTGCAAAAAGATATTCACGTTAGAAATAAAGCATATTTTAAGCAGTGACTAACGTCGTTTCTTCCTTCATGACTACATAGATCATTCCTTCTCATATAGAATAATACACGCTGATACACTGGTTCTCATTTAGATCACCGGAGTTAAGTTGCATTAGGTTAGATCAGTACAAGATAAGTGACCATTTAAATATCAGGACAGTGACACCCCGCCAGCAGAAAACCTTAAAAATCAACGTCGTTTAAAGCAATCCCTGAAATTTGAGTGGCAATAAGCCTCGTCTACATTTCAGTACTCTCCGTGCTTTCAGTGAATGTCTGAGTCGTGTTCTCTTCTTCTCTCCGCCTTTTAGCCCTCTCTGACACTTCGTGAACATTTTCAATGGCATTATCCGATGCTGGTGTCGCAGCAATTAAGAAGGGGTGTGCAAGGAGCTACATAATAGGTTTTACCTTACATCGTGTCACTTTCAGATCAGATTCATGTTTCTAGTTGTGTTTACGCGGCGTTATTCTATTTTAACTCTTCTTTTATTAATAGTATCCTTACTCTTTAGAAGCTCTCATCCAACTGTGCATTAATAATTGGTCCAGAGTCTTGGTGATAATTCTCTTCAGAATTTCAGTAATATCCGCCTCTTTCAACAAACGAATTTATGTTATCGCAACAGCTACTTTCCATTGATTCAGATACTTGGTCCTAGTAGTACCCACTCCTTTCAGTGGAGGTCTGTTTACTGTTCTCCCTCCTCGGTCACTCCATTCCCCTTGACCTTTCACAATCATTTGTGTTTTATCAGTCGAGGCTAGTGTCATCGCATTGTGTGTAGGCGTCGTCGTCGTCGTCGTAGTAGTAGTAGTAGTAGTAGTAGTAGTAGTAGTAGTAGTAGTAGTAGTTATTCCCAATGACGTAAAGTTATGTCATTGTACACCTTAAAATATAACTAATTTCCGATGAATATAAAACTGTCTTGTAACATTCATTTTATTTGAATTTCAAATTTTCTGGGTGTTTCTTTTACAGAATGAAGATTTATAATTTGTATTCTCTGCGCAGATACTGGACAAATAAATGATATTATTTGGGATTCCGTTTTAAGGTTAAATTTCGCCAGTTATTTTATTTATATTTAATGTTTTCATTTTCCCGCCTTTTTCTAGTTTAAATATGTTGTTGTAGTGGTAGTTAAATCTTTTAATATAAATTGATCTTACTCAACAATTACGTGATTATTATTATTATTATTATTATTATTATTATTATTATTATTATTATTATTATTATTTACTCACTAGGAGTAGTCATACAAGCTATCATCAAAGATTGCTCTTTGAGGACAACTTATGGTGTTCTCTGGAGTCTGAGTGACAACAAATTTCTACAGATTTCCAGTACTCTCCACCTCATTCGATAACCTTTGCATGTTAAGGAATAGAGAGAGAGAGAGAGAAAGAGAGAGAGGGGAAGAGGTGAGTTATAGTGTAGATACGTTGACCGGAAGTAAAATATCAGCTGATTTGATTGCGTGTGAGTCGTGTGATCAGGTTAGCTGAATCGTTGAGATTTGATTTGGACTCAGAAGACAACGGACGGCTTCCCGTTGTCTCCTCCTCTTCACTGGGGGGGGGGCGAACGCTGACGTGTGTAGAAGAAGAACCCTCACAGGCCGATTTCACTTTCCACCTTCTGCAGGACATCTGGGAAAAGTGAAATAAACTATAGAACTAATTCCTTGTCTTGGAGTGATTGAATCTTCATCTAAAAACAGGTATCAAGTCTCTCTCCAGGACGAGAAATTCCAGATGGTCCCACATCGAAGAAGCAGAGGTATGTTTTGAACATACATGTCATTCACACACGATTCCCTTTATGATACAACATAAATATATAATATAACACGTCATCTCTTCTAATCCATTATTAGAGATGACGCAACAAACACTCAACCCTTTATTATAGAGCAACAACGTAACAAAGACTCATTTGGTGTCCGTTGACCAGTTCGCACACACGATGCGATACCGAACCTGGGGTGAAAACAACAAACGCTCATTTGGTGTCGTGAGTGCGAAAAAAAAATCTCGAACCTGGTGATTACCATAATATATATATATATATATATATATATATATACATATATTATATAGACACGACGAAAAGAAAGAAAAAAAAATATTGTACACTACACATAAAAAAGGAAAAGATAAAGAAAATTAAAGAAAAAAAAACAACAACAACGTAGGGTCCTTTCATTGAACAACGATGAAAAAAAATATATAGACACAACGGAAAAAAAGACATATTAAAAGTATGTATAGTTAGATATTATATGCTAAATTAAGAGAAATAAGAAAAAAACAGATAGCTAAATCGACATACTGATAACAAATTTGTGTAAAACAAAAGGAAAAAAGAAAAGAAGAAAAAGAACATATAAACTTTAGTTACAGAGTTGAATGAAGTGACTTGTCACGATTACCAGAGAAACACATCAATCAAATATTTGTTATGAATTTATAGGTTAAACAATTATAAAGTTAGAATGTTGCAAAATTGTAAAAGCTTTGCGTACTTTTGGGGAAAGACAATGTGTATTTTTTGTTGTTTGTTAAGAAACAATGGATACTTTCTGCTAATGTGGAATTGTTTTTTTTCTCTCTAATTGTACGCATTTTTTTCGTGAGAATTTTTTTTCTGGTGTGGAAAAATGTTATTGTATGTAAACTGTTTTATGAAATGTTAAAATGTATGTTTTTTTTAGATTAAAAAAAAAAGAAAAAAAACACAAGTGTTGTCTTAGGGTGATGGGATTCTGTGATTTCGAGTAGGATCAACATGGAAAAATCCATGGATGGAATCCCGATATATTTCGCTGAGCTATATGCCTTGAAAGGTAGTCGCGGTTACCGACCTGGAAAAAAAAAGTTTTTCCAATATAGCAAAGCGAAATGTGTTTCTGTCCAGCGTCAGGGAGCAAATGGAGTTCCCCTGACGTGGCGTAAGTGGCAGTAGAGAAAATGGCAGAAAAGGCCATAATAAAAATCACTCGAATAAGTAAAAGATGATTTTTTTTTTTCAGAAAACCCCAAGTGTTGGGTGACGTGGACAAATTTAGTTTCCATCGATTGTTATTTTGTGTTGAATTTTTGTTTTTGAAGAATTGTCTGAAAATTTTAAGTGAGTCGTTTTTTTTTGTTTGTTTTTTGTTTTGTTTTGTTTTTGGAAACGACTATGTATTGTAATTGTAAATGTCTATGTATTTTTTGTAAACGACTGTGATTTAAAAAAAAAAATTATTTTTGAGATTCTGTGAGGTGATCAAAGGTTATGTAACCTGACCTCAAAATGTGCTGACGTGGACAATTTTAGGTTTCCACGAATCTATGTTTTTGTTATTTGTAATTTTTATTGGTGAGATGAGACTTTGTTAATGATTATAAGAATTTTTTTTTAATTTATATTTTCATGCGATTGATGTTTTCTCACATCAAAATTGTGCAGGTTTTTTCTTGTTCTTGGACATGTATTTTATTTTTCGCAGAAGGAGGAGGAGTGAATTCTTGCCTTGTGGAGTTTATTGAGATAATGATTAATTCATAAGTAAGAACATGTTGTTAATTAATTAATAATGATAGTAATAATAATGAAAAGATGTTAAAAAAGAGAAAGAAATAAGATTTAAGCAGTGTAGGAGAAAAAAGATACACTACTGGTTTGAATAAGGGGTCAACTAGTTTTTAAGTTTGGAAGAGTCAAGGGTTCAGTCGATATTTATTCTAATTTTCGAAATGGTAGTAGAATTGTTTTTTTGTCGTTTTTTTTTTCGTGGGATTTTTCTCCGGATGCGTAATTCGGCGGGAGACATAGGAAAATGCTCTCGTAATATTATAAGAAAAATCTTTTATCTCGTATGAATCATGTCTTGTGGAAACGCGTTATAGCGTGACGAGAGATATCGTGATCTCTGCATGATCCTAAGATGCGAGATGGAGGCCATGGGGTCACAGTGAGTTGTTGACCCTCGAGGGCGCAAGGATTCGCACCACATGGTATTATTTGTAGATGTAATTTTATTTATTTTATTTATGATTTATTGAATGATGGTATGACAGTTCCTTTGCCAGTGGGGTGAGCTTAGGATTCCCTTAGAAAAAGTGGGTAGTAAAAAAATGTATGTCTCCGTCATACATTTTTTTAAATAATGGTGGAAGGAATGTTACGGAATAGAGAGAGGGAGGGAGAGAGAGTGAGAGAGAGAGAAAGATAGAGAGGGGAAGAGGTGAGTTATAGTGTAGACACGTTGACCGGAAGTAAAAGATCAGCTGATTTGATTGCGTGTGAGTCGTGTGATCAGGTTAGCTGAATCGTTGTTATTTGATTTGGACTCAGAAGACAACGGACGGCTTCCCGTTGTCTCCTCCTCTTCACTGGGGGGACGAACGCTAACGTGTGCAGTAGAAGAACCCACACAGGCCGATTTCACTTTCCACCTTCTGCAGGACATCTGGGAAAAGTGAAATAAACTATAGAACTAATTCCTTGTCTTGGAGTGATTGAATCTTCATCCAAAAACAGGTATCAAGTCTCTCTCCAGGACGAGAAATTCCAGATGGTCCAACATCGAAGAAGCAGAGGTATGTTTTGAAAATACATGTCACTCACACACGATTCCCTTTATGATACAACATAAATATATAATATAACACGTCATCTCTTCTAATCCATTATTAGAGATGACGCAACAAACACTCAACCCTTTATTATAGAGCAACAACGTAACATGCAAAAGAATGTCCGTTATCGCAACAGTCACTTACCATTGATTTCTCGTTGGCGGCGACCATTGATCTTCAATGGAATTTGGGTGGCAATAAGCCTCCCTAAGGTCTCAGTCCCCTTTACACTCAACCAGCGGAGGTCTGGCTAGTTCTTTCTCCCCTCGGCCTTCCATCCTATTATTATTATTATTATTATTATTATTATTATTATTATTATTATTATTATTATTATTATTTTAAATAAGGGAACAATGGAAATCGTTAAAATCACAGTTTTATATTTTTGTAATTATAGAGCAAAGAATGAATTCCCTTCGGATAAAAATTGAAGAGATATGAAAAACTCACCTCTTAAATTGACTGCCAACAAACCATGTCATTTATGATGTTGGGAAACGTTTTATAGCCGCCATTAATCGAACGGATCGTTTAACTACGTTTATCTAAACGTACGAGTAGAGCTACGATTTGAAACATGGCAACAAACCACTGATTCTTAAAAACAAAATTTATCTATTATCTATTATTATCTTTGTCTATTTTTGTTGAATCGATTTACTGGGAAAAGACTCTCTCTCTCTCTCTCTCTCTCTCTCTCTCTCTCTCTCTCTCTCTCTCTCTCTCTCTCTCTCTCTCCCTCTCACACACACACACACAAACACATATTTATGTAGATAGAGAGAGAGCGAGAGGGAGAAAGAATAAAGATATAGTATGGGAATTTACTTATGTCAAAAAAGTTTTACATGGGGAAAATCATTAGGTTATTTGCATCGATTTACATTTTAGAATTGATTTTGTTGCTAATCTATGTCTACTTTAGTACAACCCAATCAGTCTTAAATTTAATTACTCTCTCACTATCCATTTATTTGTTTAAGCCAATGGGTATTATTTCTTTTGTTGGAAAAGGATTTCGTTACATAAGAAAACATTCCACGTATTAAGCATTTTTGATGTCAGTACTGAATAGACCAATGTCGTAAATATATCCCACTCGCTGCTTAATCTGCTATAAAGCAAGGCACGCTGTTTTTGTTTTGTTTTTTTTTTTGTTTGTTGGTTAGTAAATAAACAAGCAGCTCGAGCACTGTAAAAGCTGTAAGCGAATGTTTATTTAACGGACATTTGATGAGGTCATTTGCGAGCACCGATCGCATAGACCAGTGGTTAGAAATGCAGGTTGAAGGTTCAATCCCTGGCTAGGGAAATGTGCTAGTCTCGCCACATTGATGAGTTGTGATACAACTAAACAATACTGTAAGTGTATGACTATATGTGTGTGTGTGTGTGTGTGTGTGTGTGTGTGTGTGTGTGTGTGTGTGTGTGTGTGTGTGTGTGTGTGTAAAATGAGTAAGAGATACCGACGAGGGCAAAATATATACTTAAATAAGTGGGGTCACCAACATTTGTTGTTTTCTTTATATTTATTTTATTATTTCACATTTTCATTTTTCATTTTTTTTTTAATTATTTAGATCATTGTAATAATTTTTCTAGTCATTGAAATATTTTTTTGAAATAGTTTTAACGCGTTTCGGACGTTCTGTGAAGCGTCCTCTTCAGAAAGTTTGTAAAATATTCCAAATATAAAATATTTTAGATGTCTAATAGCGTTTTTTTTTTTTCTGGTCATTTTGATGATAGACGTTTCTAAGAAGTGGAAAGATTTGTAAACGTTTCTAAAAGTTTTCATGGGTGGGTTCCTCCCTTTTCTTGTTTATTGGGGGGGGGGAATCCGTGGTGTTGTTTGGGTTTTGCTTTTCACGTTTCTCCTTTTTTTCTTTTCTTTATTTATTTTTCTTCTTACTTGCGTGGCAGGATAGGGCGCATTTGTGCTTGATCATATAGGTCCGTCTGTGTGCATTTGTTCGCGTATGGAGGAGGGGGTGTGATGGCATGTATGTGTGAGTTTGATTGGATTGGTTCATGGAATGTTTGTGTTTTCTTACAGTTTGAGTAAACATTGTCTAGAATTTGTTATTTGGTGGGAAGGTTGTCATTGAATTTTGAGTTTTTAGATTTTAATTTCTTTCTATTGAGATTTTTGTTTTAGCCTTAGTCTGTTGGGATATTCATGATATTAATAATTTGATAATTACGTTTGCTTATATAAACGAGCCATATTTATAGATAAATATAGGGTATTTCTTAGTGTCCCTATTTATTTGTCTCCCCCGCGTGGCCCGGTTTAAACACAGGACTAATTTTTAGTGTGGGGAAGATCCCGTGCCCCAGAGGAGGCATTCTGGATATGCACAAGAATAAGAATAAGAATGGTCTCAGTCACGAAGTATTTCTCTCTCTCTCTCTCTCTCTCTCTCTCTCTCTCTCTCTCTCTCTCTCTCTCTGGCTGAGGGTACGGAGGCGGGTGTAGTATAAAGACAGATACTACACTGTGATTTTAGGTATTTTTAAGTGTTGTTATTCTCGTAGTAAAGTAAGGTTGGTATTGTTTAATGTGTTACATTAGAGATGGGGGAATTGTGTGCCTGCATGTGTGGTCGTACGTGCGTATGTTTGCGCGTGTTGTATTGCAATGTGTCGGTTTTATATCTGATTTATGTAGGAAGGTGTGTACATGTATACGTACGTGTGTGCGAGTGTGTGTTGCATTTAGTTTGTTTGTGTGTTTATATAAAGCTTTGCTCAATTCGGGATACCGGTTGCAGACCACCAAACAGTCAACATGGCCTACTTTTCGTGCAACTCTGGCTTCAGGAGAGTCATGGAGCTTTATCGGCGTCTAACCACTGAGTTAATCGTCGTAAAGAACCCATTTTTCATCGCCTGACACAACCCGGTCGAGTAACGAGTCGTTCTTGTTGCGTAAAAGAAGGAAAGATGATACTTCATAACAGCGTTTCATTTGGTTGTCGTTCAATTTGTGAGGCATCTACTTATCAAGATTTTCGTCTTTCTAATTTCTCTCAACTAATTGGCAATTGTCGTATACGTTAAGTCTAATGCAGAAGCAAGTTCTCAAACAGTTGTGTGTGGATTAGCTTCGTCTAAGGCACTTAATTTATCGGTGTCAACATTCGATGACCGATCATTACGCTCATCATCTTCAAGACTCTTGTCGCCGCCAGGAAATGTCTTAAACAATCATTGTTCTGTGCGTTCAGTAGTGGTCCCTGAGCCAAATGATTCGTTCATGTCGCCAGCTGTTTCAGCAGCTTTTCGGCCTAGCTTGAATTAAAATAAGAAAATGTATGTTTAAAAAGTGATCTTTGGAATGTTTCACTATTTTCTTGTAATTAAGTCAATACAAAAATCATATTTTCTTTTTGTTATTTCTACACCTACGTAATTATTTTTAAGTTGAGTACTTATTTCAGCCGCCCCCCCCCCTCGATGATGGTAGCGTGAGTTCATGGAAAGCAGGTGACTGATATAATACGGAAGCAATCTGGAATTATTCATTTCATTGTTTTGCAGTATCTCGTTGTGCCGTGCAAAAGATTCCTCTGGGTACAATGGTAAGGAGAAAGAAACTGCAGCCTACTGTCTGTACAACTGTAAAGAAATCTGTGAGTGACAATAAACTAAACACTTTCGAGAAATCAGCGTGAATGGATTGATGAGCAACAATGAATTCACGAATGCTTCGATAGAGATAGATAGATGGAGAAGTCATAACCCCCAATGTCTGAACCAGACATGGCACGACTTGAATGAATTAATAAATATTAGACTGATATGAACAGCACCATTTTGTGCCAGGTAAGATAAAGTCATAGCTTTTTCCAAATGTATTTGCGTTAGTCAAAAGTAACGATAACTTTGAAATCTACTTTACATAAATGCGAAGAATACACCAACAATCGCATCATACATTGTTCCTTCGATTAATGGTGCCAGTGAGTGACTAGATCGATAGCAGCATTGTCTACATTAGGTAAGCTCACCAGTAGACGGCTATGATTCATGAAGAGGTTTAACTGACCATCAATCAAGATGTAATTACAGTCTGCCGACGGAATTAGGTTTTTCATTTTATTTCGTTATTTATGCTGATGAATGTATCAGGGTGTGCTTTTTTAAGATTGATAAAATTGCCAATGTTGCTGACGATAATCTTTCTGGCTTAAAAATGTGATATTTTCAAACGATTATTGTAATTAGATATTTTACTGAAGTTTTCGCACGTGTTTTAAGATTGATCGTTGGCTATTTTAAACAGTAAAACTCAAGATTTATATTAAACTTACACTGTTCGATAACAACAGAGATCACGTGGAGCTTAAGTGTCTAATTTCTTAACGGGGAATTCCTTCTGGATTATCTTCATGCGAGAAACAACAGTCCTTGCACTCCTTATTACTGATATGGGGTTTGGCTAAGCTTTAATTTTGTCAGTAACTGAATTTAATTTTAATATTCATATATCTTTTTCGTCACGAGTGTAAGATTAGCCAACCAGCTATCAACTTTTCATAAATTGGTACTAATTCATTCTACGATCATCTCCTCAGTCATGGCGGATAAAACATCGCATCGATTGCATTATCTAAATACCCTGCTCTAAAATCGAAGGGTTGAATGCAAAAGGGTATAAACGTCAATTTCGAAATTGTTAGACTTGTGCTAGGACATGTTTAACATGTTATCACTAACTGACTTTAAATCATTTTGTTAAAGAACTGTGATATATGCCAGATATTCTTGCTAATAATTGACATAATCCTTTGGGGATTAATATTAAATTATAAGTATTCATATTTGAAAGTCTAATTACTCTGTTTAAAGAAATGGGTTGTGTCATGTTTAGAATTTGAGCTTTTCTATGGCGCAGTGGATAGAAGCGTTGCGTCTCTACGGTTCTATGCAGGCATTGTCTGAAGATAGCAGTTTCAATCCTACCTAAAGCAGGCTAGAGGATTGCAGTTATTTTTTATGGCAAGTACTCGTCTGAGCTCCAATCTATGGTTCTCCCTCGCCAAAGTGTAATGAACAACTAGTCTAACTAAAAAAACTATCAATAATTTTTTCCACTCTTTATCTGTGCCTAAACCGAAACGTAGATTCCATGAACAAAACTTCTTTCTTAGAACTGCACACCTGTGTAACTCCCTTCCGTTTGCCCGCTTTCCAGCTGATTACAATATGGTCGTAGTCAAGTCCAACGTAAACAAGTTCTTGATGAGCCGTTCCCCTTAAGTAATCCAATTAACCAAATTTACGCTACTAACGATTCCTATGATATTGCCGCATTGACTACTGTACACTCTTTGACCCTTATCCTCGAGTTGCTTCTGGGCCTTGATAACTGATGAATCCCACTAAAAAAACAACAAATATGGAAAGAATGATTACTAGGAATACAGTTACAAGACTCAGCATTTTTGTCCCGTCGCGGTTGACCACCTGAAGAAGGTCAGAGGATGAGTTGGTCGAAACGTGATGAAACAAAAACTGTGAAGATGAGAATAACAGTTTGCAAATGAATGAAATAAGTTAAATTCTTCAGTTGTATTAGTGGCAATCACTGACAACATAGACCCAGTAATATACATCTAGTGTCGTTTTAAAAGGGGTGATTAACTTTCTGACGGTATTCATAGTCAGTTTCAAAAAAGAAAAAAAAAACATTTCCCTTAGCTCTGCGTCACAAGGGGACATTTCTTTCGGAATTGAGATCTAGAACCGGATCCAATTTGTATAACAATGCCTTTGCATAAAGACTTATTGGTACTTATTCATCACCGAACGAAGGATACAATACAAGGTCGCATTCATGACGGTTGTTTAATGGGCTTCATAAAAAAAGGCAATAATAGAAATCACGATAAGCATTGAAATTATTTAGAGGTTACATATTATTAATACGAATTATCTATATTTAATGATTAATATAGACCAGGTGATCAATTACCCGTGGGGTAAACATTTCTTATATATATATATATATAAAATATATTTGTAGTCATCGACATACAGTCCTGTTTCGTTGTATCACAACTCATCAGTGCCGCTAGACTCGCACCTATCCCAATATATATATATATATATATATATATATATATATATATATATATATATATATATATATATATAGATATATATATAAAGGCTCATTCAGTCTTTGACAGTCTATGGCTACTCACGGAGGGGTGGCTGCGCGTGAAATTTTGTGCAAGAGGTGCGTGAGTCGACATTGTTAAATACCAGTGGCAAGTGAAGTGTACATATAGGACGACTGGAAACAAATGCCGAGATAAATGGCGAGCACATAAAGCGCGTAGAATTCCACAATTGTCACCCATCTGATACTAACAAGGCTCAACGTTGCTTGACTTCGGTGATTTGACGAGAACTGGTGTGTCAACGTGATTATGCCGTGTGTGTGCATATATCTATGTGTGTGAGTGCGTGAGTGTGAGTGTGTATATATATATATATATATATATATATATATAACTACTTCATTTACTCACATTCACATAAAATCAATATACGAAAGTATAAATTTATGCGTAAACTTTAAGTATTTACTTCAAAAGTGCTCAATACGTAGGTAGAGCTAGTTAGTAAGTTATAAAATATAAATGTCGATCAAGCTACACTGAATATTCCGCGTTTCATCCACTCTAGGATTCTTCAGGCTTATGCGCGAATTTTATGGTTGTCAGTCGTTTTTATATACGCACCTTCTATTGAGATTTTAGTTAGCCAATCAGCTTTCTCATATCCACCGCGCCCTTCCTGTCAGCCAATGAATATGAAGTCATCGGACAAAGGCCTATTTGACCTCTGGTTGACCTGTTCCTTTGTGTGTGTGGTCTATTTAGCCTGTATATCTAGTTTCTTGAGCTGCTTTAAATCTATGTTAAGGTTTTTTATGTTAGTTTATATATAAAAATATATATATGTACATACATATATGCACACATATATATATAGACATACATATACACATACATATATGTGTGATCGTTTATGTATATTCATGTTTATTTAATTTATTTATTGTGTATTTTCTGTTGTTTTTGTTAGTTTTAAAACTATTTTATATTGCTATCATAAAGTAAACCCCAACATCTATTAAACTGTAGAAGAGAAATAGCGAACAACTGTGTTCACAAGTTAAAATTTACTCTAGGATATTATTTATGCTTTTAACTTTTAACTTTTTTCTCAACCATCTTACATATCCATATGTGAAGTATGTATGGTGGCCCAGAATTATCAATATCCACAGAGTTTTCGTACATAAATGAAGAGTTCTAATGCAAGACACGATAAATCCAATTTCTCATAATTTAAAATGTTAAAGGCAAACATTTTAAACGTAAAATTCAACCGTAAAAGCTAATTCTAATTAAAAGCAAGAATATAATAAAAATGTTACATTACTTTTAGAGATGTCAGTATGATATAACGAAACACTTTTGTAGCGGTAATGGAACAATTTAGAAAATGACATTGATATGTATCTACTTCTATATAAAATACACTTTGTCTCTATGTGAAAGAGAGAAAGTTCGTTCCTCATGGACTCCGAAAGGGCTGGGCCGATTTTTTCATTTAACTCAAATGTACTTATGTACTATATGTGTCTGATAGTGTTCTTAGATAGGAGTTGTATCGGAATAGAGACAACGTGTATTTTATATAGAAGTAGATACATAGCAATGACATTTTCTAAATTGTTCAATTACCGCTACAAAAGTGTTTCGTTATATCATACTAACATACATCTCTAAAAGTATTGGATTGTTACATTTATTGATCCTTATTCACTCTCGTGCAACGTGGAGTCTCCTTTCTAGTATATATATATATATATATATATATATATATATATATATATATATATATATATATATAGTGAGAGACAGAAAGAGAGAGGGGGTAAGGAGTGGAAGCAAGAGAGATTCACCCGAACCTAATAAATACAGAATTTTTTTAAATTAAAAAATATATTTAGGTGGGGGGATACAATGACAAATGACATAGGTAGGGAAGAATTTTATTTTTAATTGCATGAATTATTTAGCCAAATTTATTTGGAGCCCAAAAAAATAAAAAATAAAAATGCGGAATATCTTTTGTTATTTTGTTTAAGGGAGGTATTGCTTGATCAACACTGCTTGGGGGCCATGATTTAATATTTGTTATTAAATTCCGAAACATTGTTTTAGGGTAAACAACTAGTGATTCCTGAGAACTTGGGACGATTGTGAACTCAAGAAAGCAAGTAGATTCAGCGATGTCCAGTGATTAAATGACTTACTAACAAGATAATTTTTCAATTAAATACGGAAACAAATGTTTAATATTATTTTTATATAGTTTTTAAGATTAGGAAAATTTAAAAAAAAACTTATTCCATGGAGTTTCAAACGGCAGGCAAAGACACAGAAATTAACTAATAAAAAAGCAAAGAATAGCTAGTTTGCAGAAATTGTAGATAAAAGATTGTTACCATGTGTTTAAGTAAGACGTTGTTTTTTTTTTTGTTCAGGAAAATTTCAAAAATTGCCAGAAAAACAATGTTCGATTAAATGATTTCAAAATAAGAGAGTTTAATAATGACATACATGAATCCAATGAAGTCAAAATCCGTTAGCAATGAATTGGTTGATGATATAAATCACAAGTTAGAAATCCGAAATAGTGATGTGAATAAATTCACTAGAAATCGAATCCATTAGCAACGAATATACATACACACTGCTGATTAAAAATTTAAGACCACTTAAAAATCTTTAAAAAGAAGCCTTTCTTTAAGGTTGGATTTTAAAGTCTTCCGACTTAAGGTTACTAATACGACAATCGAAAAGGTTATGGAAACAAAAAGGTACATTCCAAAAATTTTATTTAAAAATTTGCATTTTTATTAAATCAGGCTTTTTACACATGATCAAAATTATAAGACCAACTGTATTTCTAATGTTTTTAGTTCAGTTAGAGATTAGCAATTACTGTGTAAAGGTGTTACCATGCCTAAAGCAAGAAAAATAACCGAAATTGAGCGCTCTCGAATTCTAAGATTTCATAAGCAAGGTCTGTCACAGGGAGCGATAGCAGCTAAGGTATAACTGTTATTTGCAACTTTCTAAATAACACTGATAATTATGGAAAAGCAAAATCCTTTGGCAGCCCCCCCCCAAATATTCTCCTGCATTGAGTAGGAGAATCAGACGCGTTATTATGAATGACAGAGGACTTTCTTCTAGTCAAATTAAGGTGGTTACAGATTCTGATTGCAGTCCAATAGCCATCAGACGACACTTACAACAAAAGGACATGGTAAATAAAAAGCGTGAACAAATTCCACGATTGCTTCCACGTCACACTGTGGATCGCTTAAGATTTGGTCGTGAATACTAAACCTGGGACGTTGAGAAGTGAAAGAAAGTCCTGTTATCTGATGAGAAAAATTCAATTTAGATGGTCCTGATGGCTTCCAGCGATATTGGTATGACAAAAACATGCCCCTTGAAATTTTTTCCACACGTCATAGTGGTGGGGGGTCCGTAATGGTATGGGGTGCATTTTCTTACAGAGGGACGATGGAGCTCCAGGTGGTGCAGGGTCGTCAGACAGCAGCTGGTTATGTTGGCATGCTACAAAAAGCATCTTTGATGATGGAGGGTCATCGTTTGTGTGAGGATGGATGGTTATTCCAACAGGATAATGCTGCAATCCACATTGCAATACGGACCTTGAGCTTTTTACAAGAAAATGGAGTCCATCTGTTGGGACATCCTGCATGCTCACCGGACTTGAACCCAATTGAAAATGTTTGGGAATTGATGATGACAGATGCTTATCGAAATGGCAAATTCAACAAAAAATGAACTTCGTGAAGCCATCTTCAGAAACTTGTGCAGAATCCCCTGCACATGCATGGAAACCCTTTTTGTAGCATGTCCCAAAGAATTTTTGAAGTCATCAGAAGCAGTGGAGGTAGAACTCATTATTAAGTTTGATTATTGAATGTCTTCATACACTTTTTGTACAATTTAATAGAATTTTTGTCTCTGGTCTTATAATTTTGATCATGTGTAAAAAGCCTCATTTAATATAAATGTAAATTTTAAAAATAAATCTTTGGTATGTAGCTTTTGTGTCCATAAACTTTTAGATTGTAGTTTTGGTAACCTTAAGTCGGAAGCGTTTAAAATATATATATATATGCGCGTATATATATGCACGTATATATACGTATGTATATATGTATCTTAAACATCAAGTGGCAAGCACAAGTACCCGATACTGAAGTCTTTGTGAGAGCATGTTTCTCTAGTGCTGAGACCCTTTTAATCAGATCTCACATGCGTTGGGCTGGCTACCTGTTTCGAATGAAAGGTTGTAGGGTGACAAAACAATTTTTACGGGGAGCTGGAAAATGGCAAGCGCCCTCAACACAAGCCTACGAAGAGGTTCAGGGACTCTACAAAGAATAATTTGAAAGTTTTACAAATCGAGATTGACACATGGGAAGAACTTACTCCGGAAGGGCTGAAGTGGCGAAAGCTTGTACGTGAAAGTTGTGATGCTCTAGAGAAAAGAAAGCAGGCCCACAGCAATTTTAATCGAGAGATTCGCAAAGGTTTTATTGATAGTTTGAACCATGACACACAGAGCTGAAAATGCAACACTTGAGAACGACTGCTTTTGTTGTGTGCGTATGTGTGTGTAATAGTTTGCTCATATCATTTATAAGAAAGGGTTAATTTGAGCTAATAGTGTTCAAGTTCTTCGGGGTTTTTTTTCGTCATTTATTTTTCCTATCTTTTTTAGCTTACTGCTGTACACATATTCTTTTCTTATTTATTTAAGACATTTAATTATTTACTCAATGGCCTTCACATAGAGGTTCTGCTGCTTCTACTAGTACTACTACTACTCCCTAACTATTCCATTCTTCTGGCCTAATCCCGCCTCATGCACCCTTTCTTCGATTATCTAAACTGTTCAATGTACATCAATAATATTAAGATCTGTGTGAGGCAGATATGTAAAGAGAATAGAACATGTAATGCACTGGCTCACTCATGCAACTCAGAATAGACTGCATATATAAGGAAAATGTGAGTGAATAATCAATTAATTAAAAATAACTACATCTAAAATATATCTATTTATACTATCTCTCTTTCTCCCCCCCTCTCTCTCTTTATATATATATATATATAATATATATATATATATATACATATATATATACATATATATATAATAATTTTATTTATACAAACATTAATGGCTACATATGTGCATACATGTTTCTGTAATCACCCACGTTGGGGGATTACGTCTTCAGGCCAAGAATTACCGTCGAAAGTCAATTCTTGGTCTGAAGACGTAATCCCCCAACGTGGGTGATTACAGAAACATGTATGCACATATGTAGCCATTAATGTTTGTATAAATAAAATTAATATACCTGCTCTGTTCACTCATTGAGCACTATTTTGGTAGACACATGTTGTTTCATTGGATGTACTTCTAGGAAACTAAACTCTACTGGCTACATATATATATATATATATATATTTATATATATATATATATATATATATATAAAGCTACGAATTAAGTAGTTTTAATATGTATCGTGCTATATCCTTTTGCATACAGTATACTTTTCTAATATTAAGTTTGATAGATGTTTTATATTTAATTTTATTACTCTTTTTTAAAGAATGGGAAAGAGAAAGGGAGAAAAGAGGGATGGAAAAAATGATAAATATATAATACAAAAAGAGTGATAATTAAACAACATACAGTGAGAAAGCATCACACATTGATTTGGTACGAATTGGTCAGTGTGAGTTAATTGCAAATTCTAACGAATTAAATCTTAATAGATTTAACTGGATTAAAAACATACCTTAATCCTAGAAATAAGGAATATTTGAGCATGTTTTGTCTGATTGCAATATATAAGGGGAAAATGACTTATAGAAACAAACGTTGATTAATTCAACATTAGTAGGGTTATAGAAGATAGATGTAAGAGATTTGCCAACTACGGAACATAAGTAAAATACCAAGTTTACTAACTGAGCGTTTGTAAATCAAATTGGAGATGTTAAATTTTACGGCTTTTCAATTATCTTAGATCAAAAGGGAAAGTTAATTATACATTTTATTCTTATTGTTATCGGAGAAATCTTATTGAATTTTGCGTTAAGGTTGTTTATCACATTTCCATTACCATATATATATATATATATATATATATATATATATATATATATATATATATATATTTAAACTTCTTCAGTTTTATACGAATTGGCATCTTTTCGCCGTTTTATTTTTTGTCTCGTTCTCTTCAGACAGCGCCATTACTGTCATGGCTGAAACATAATTAAACGTCATTTAACTGGTAAGGCAACTGTTACCAAGCAACCAATCTTGAATGCAGAGAAACATTACATTTAATTATGTTTAAATTTATTATTTATTTTAACAACTGAAAATAGATATTCAGCATATGTTCGAAATAATATCTTGTTCATCTTCATAGACATGGGCGCACAAACTTCGCACCCAAATCTATAGCCTGTAAGTAAGCTCTTCGTGAATAAATGCGGATACGTTGATATATCCGTAGTCAGGGGGTAGAACTGCTGACTGTCATCACGACGGTTCTAGGTTCGATCCTCGGCTTGGGATAGGTGTTAGTCTAGCGGCACTGATGAGTTGTGAAACAACGAAACAGAACTGTATGTCGATGACTAAAATATATTTTATAAAGCCTCCTTCTTGGGTTGAGCACTATCGTAAATAATCTCACTCGCTACTTAATTTAGCTGAAAAAATGTGAAGCTCGCGGTTTGTTTACAAACAAACGTTTGAGCACTTTACGAGTGGCGGACGGATGTTTATTTAAATAGACATTCGGACAGATTAGTTGCAGCCACCGCTTTCGTAGTCAGGGGGTAGAACTGCCGACTGTCATCACGACGGTTCTAGGTTCGATCCTCGGCTTGGGATAGGTGTTAGTCTAGCGGCACTGATGAGTTGTGAAACAACGAAACAGTACTGTATGTCGATGACTAAAATATATTTTATATATATATATATAAGTTTGTATAAATGCGTATGTTTGTGTGTATATATCGTGCATACGGATAAATCGAAGTGAATGCGCAACCCTTGGGATTGCAACAATCGATTAGAAGTCGAGACATCTTAATCTGTTTATCTTGCTGGTAATTATTAACGATCATATACTATTGGGTAAAAACATAACAAAATAGATTTTGTACCAATTAGGAAACTATCTAAAAACAAAAATACATAATAAATATAATCATAAAATGTTTCATGAAGATAGTGAATATTTATATATACAGGTTATTGGATGACCCCCCCCCTGTTTATCTTCTTTCTTTATCTCCTTCTTTTCTTTCTCTCCCCTCTCTACTTATTTCTCTCTATCCCCCTTCTCCCTTACTTTCTCTAAATTAATCGACATTAGAAAACCTGTTAATCGGCCGATTATCCATGGCTGATTAATCGGTAATTGGTAATCGGCTAATTTCCTTACCAGTGTTTCCTTACTTGATTTATTCAAAGCCTTTGATACGGTCTGACATGAAAGTCATATATATATATATATATATATATATATATATATATATATATATATATATATATATATATATGATTAGTTTTTTTTGAAAAAGAAATCCAGCAGCGTGCACAATTAAAAGGAAAATCCGAAATATAAGAGCGTATTTATATTTTGTATTTTGTGTACAGAAAGTTGTTAGCTGAGACGAGTCATTGATACCGTCAGTTTGATATGAATATCTTAAACGGTCCTAACTATCGGGCTTGAAACCGACGGTACCAATGACTTGTCTCATCTAACAACTTTCTGTACACAAAATACAATATATATATATATATATATATATATATATATATATACTCCTATAAATTCGTTTTTCTTTTGTGTGTATTGATATTCATATTAAAACCCCTCTTTTCTATTTAAAAAGAAAATACTATGTTCTTATACATGGGTCATAGAATTGCATTTACTAGCAAAAGATCTAGCTGATTTGCGTATTCTTTTAAACATTAATTTAAATTAATTCCCTATTAGTTTTATCGGTTTTCTTATGGGATGATCATCTTTAGTTAACTATTACGTGTAATTATATTCATGCAGATATTCTACATGATTTCTTGCATAATATTTGCGTAAAAAGTGTGCAGTAAACACAAACTTGTTTCCATATATATTTATCTATACGTATATATTTTTGTTTAATCTATAAAAGTGAACGTGTCTGTGTGTGTGTCTGTCTGTGTATATTTTCCAACGCAATAACGCTGTCAATTTTTAGTCTACAGACTCGAAATTTGATATACAGCGTACTGAGTTTTGGGAAAATCTTTGTAATCCGGTTTCTGCCAGAAATTTTGCTATTAAGAGATCAAAGTTCGACAATTTGACCTTTGAGAATTCTACCAAACTCCTCCAACAATTTTGGGTCTAAACGCTTGAAATTTTAGATATAGGTTCTTTGGAGATGGATCTTACTTAATAACTTGATTTGAGCCCAAAACAATAAATATTAATGGGTCATAATAGGGGTCAAAGTTTTTTTTTAAAATGACCTTTTTTGTTTTTGTTTTTGTTTGTTTGTTTTTTGCTCAGCATATACCTCCAAACACCCGGGCAACGCCGAGCAACCATGGTAGTATATATATAAAATGAACGTGTCTGTTTGTCTGTCTGACTGTATGTCTGTCTGAGTGTCTGTGTACATTTCCCAGCGCAATAACGCTGTCAATTGTTAGTCTACAGACTCGAAATTTGATATACAGGGTACTGAGATGTGGGAAAACTATGTGATCGGTTTTCGGCCAGACATTTGGCTGTTAAGGGGTCAAAGTTCAACGATTTAACCTCTGGGAACTCTACCAAACTCCTCCGGCAATAATTTGGGGTCTAAACACTTGAAATTTTAGATATACGTTCCTTGGATAAATTAAACTTAACTTGATTTGAGCCCAAGACAATAAATATTAAGGGGCATAATAGGGGTAAAAGTTTTAAAAATTTGACCTTTTTTTCTTTTTTTTTTTTTTTTTTTGCTCAGCATACACCTCCAAACACCCGGACAACGCCGGGCATCCATGCTAGTACATATACAAAGATACGTTTGATAATCGACGTGTACTTGATAATGAAAAGTGGCTGTTCGTTAAACTACATAAAACAATAACGTCGTTTTATTCTTGATGTTGTAATAATTAACGTTCTAAAAATCATTAAATTGAAATTTCATTATTAAAAACAATAAATAAAAGATAAAAAATAAAAACTCCTTTGCATTGGGGAATAGAAAAAGAAATTAGTTAAATACTATAAGTAAAATAAATAAATAAATAAATAAATAAATTATAATTAAAATAATTTAAAATGCCAAACTAATAATCTAATTAAGTAATGATATTACATTTGCATAATTATATCCTCTGTTTAAATAAATTATAAAAATATATAAATGCGTGAATAAAATCCATTAAGGACCGACAATATTTTTCAAGAAATATGTTATAAATATTTACATTGAATTATTCGTCTTTTGAGTACATATAACGAAAATTTATATATATATGACTTACTGACTAGATGGGTTTTTTTATATGACTTACTGACTAGATGGTTTTTTAACGAATGATAAAAAGTAATTTTTTGTATAGTTTTAAAGGTTAAAAACTTCAAAGACTATATATATATATATATATATATATATATATATAATTTTCGTTACAAAATAATAATATATATCGTTTTATATATATATATATATATATATATATATATATATATTTATACAGGAATAAACAAATAATAAACAGATATAGCAATATACGACATAATCACGTTGACACAGCGGTTCCTGATAGATCACCGAAGTTAAACAACGTTGATCCTGATTACTATTTGGGACTTCCAGCTGCCATATAAGTCCTCTCCGCTTATCTCGGCATTGTTTCCAGTCGTCCTGGACTTCTCCTTGCCACGGCACTCAATCAGTTCCGATTCAGGAAAGGTGTAGTTGTAGATTGTGCAACCGTTACTTCACAATTACACGCGAGGTGCCCGTACAGCGGGTATCCTTTCGATACTGAACGGAGACATTGAGAGGAGAGATATCTCACGAAAATTTTCCTATGATTTCTAAGTAGGTTCACACGTTTGCCTGAATTAGGTATGGTTCGAATGGATCCCAGGACACAACCCTTCTATACATTATCTCCTCCGTCGAGAAGTGCGATTCGTTTATTTCCAGTCGCCTGTGCTGCCTCTACCGGGGAAGTGCAATGTGCCCGTTCATGTTTATTTCAGTGCCCTTACAGCATGCACCCAGTTAACTTTTACAAGGTTATAGATCCCATCATCTTGACACAACTTTTTCTCTGATTCTAATAATTTAACCGGATATCATCGGGCGATTCAATAGACACATTTTATTTTAGTATATATAATTTCACGCTTCCATAAAAAAAATACGTACGGCCCCACATTTTAAGAAACTTCCTATTAAAAGGTGCTTTCATTCTCCTAGTCTAGTTGCAGTTTTGAACTGCACTCTTCATTTAATCGACTAGGATTTTCAAATTTCACGTTGCATGAAACGTATTACGAAGTAGTTATATTGTTCCTTGGTTCCTCGGCGAGGGATTGAACTCATAATCTGAGTATCGTTTAAATAACATTTTCGCAATTACAAGCAATGATTATTTGATGGACGGTGGAGGGTGACTTACATTGTATGCATTTTAGAGGCTTTATTCTCTTCATGAGATATGAATGATTACAGTGAGTATGACTAATTCTTATTTATCCTAATTTCCTCCATACTCGGTCTTTTTTGTCCTGGTTGTCATTCTTCGATGATAGACATGAGAGACAGGTGGAGGATATTTGTTATCTTACTATTTTTGAATCGAGAAATGGTTTTGGGTGAGACAAGCACAGATGATATAGTAATAGCAACAAGAGTGTATTTCGTTATTGATGTAAGCCTGAAGTTACCTGCATCATGAACTCATACAGTGCTATCTTACGATGTGAGATAACCCTCTCAGGGGGCAGTCTCGTAACGTAATACTGTAGGATCAGCTAGAGTAGAAGTAGAACGCAGCGCGTACGATTACCTATAATAGAAACCACCAGATAATAAGCTCCGCTTACCCTTTATCCTATACTTGTAAACTTTTGGTTAATATATCTTTCTTGGGCCTAATCCGTGTTCCGTGTTTTCCTTGCGTGGTTCCAACATTGGGTCCACATTAATTGTGCATGTTTTGTATCAAGTCTTTAGCGACTTGGCAAACGCGCTGACACATTCAACATAAATGCATTCTGGATAATTCTTGGTAAAATTGTTTGCTCGCTTTATTTTGTGACTGCGATCAAGCATCGCGAGCATGAGGATGTGAAGAAATCACAAGTTTACTTCAGCGATCAGTTGTCTAATGAAATCTCTACAATGACGTAAAACAGGTTGATACTCCTGCTCCTTTGTTTCTCTCTATTGTATTTTCTGCCTTGTTTCTACACACTTTCCATGATTGAAATTGGTGTTTTTATTTGCTATTTATTTTCATTGTAGGCGCGCGAGTGAGAGTCAATCCATACACACCCATGTAAAACATTCATAATATACATCGTCTAACTACAACAACTACCAATAAGTTCCCTTTCTACCTAAAACATCTATGAGCAAAGTTTATCTCACAGAATTACCCGTCTGTTGAACAAAATATCGCAGGACCGTTTCTCAACTGACTACAACATTGTTATTCTTAAGTTGAATGTGAACAAATTTCTGTTAAGAAGGTTTTCTTAAATGATCGGATTTTACCAAACTTCCACCACAATATTATCTCTACGTCCATCTGACATTAATTAACCTTTATCCTCGAGTGGCTCCTAGGCATTATGTAGTAACTCTTCATAAAATAGGACGGTCGAAGAAGTTTTCAACTTAATGCAAACAAAACCGTTATCTGATCAAAGTTTCTGTATACAGAGGGCGTTGACATCTTGACATGCATGGAAATTGACACGCGATACATCGTGAGTCGTTTAAGGCGTATAGTATTATAATCAGCCTCATAAAGACTAAAGCAATATATGCTCCTGCATCTGGTGAACCGTACACAGAAATTAATATCTTAGTTCATGGCATAAGATTTGAGTAGTTAACAAGTTTGTTTAGCTGGGCAGAACACTGTCAAGAGATGGTTTCTTGAATGCTAAAGTTAGTGTGGCTGTTGCTTGACTAATTAGAAATTATTGGTTTCCCTTAATATTTCTAACTATGCTAAAGTGCATGTGTCAATGGCGTGTCTTCAGACTGCTTTTCTATAGTTCTCTAAATTGTGAAGTCTTTTTCGCAGATATAAAACTGCTTGAGCGTGTTTATCTAAACTATTTAAGATGCATACCCAATCATTAAGTGGTAGACAAGAATTTCTTACACCGAGATATTTGTTAGGGCAGAATCTTGTAATATGCTATCATACGCGCTGAAAAGAAAACATGGTTTGCGTGAAGTATAATAAATGTTTATAGTAATTATTCTCCGTTGGACTATCTCTTGGAAAGTTTTCGGAAAAGAGTATGAAAATAATATTAGGTAGTGCCTCTAAATCAAGAGGTTTGATGTGAACAAATGGGAGGAACAGAACGAATATATAAAAACAATTGTATGGTATTAGAAGAACATCTATTTGAATATGAGCGAGTAAAACGTCATCGGCATGCTAATGAAAAATAAGAAACTCATATTCTATTGCAAATAATAATAAATATAAAGTTAAAAACCCACCAATAAACAAGAAGAGTGATGATCACAATCTAGTCGTAAATATCAAAACCTGAAAGTATAAATAATATCATTTTGTACTTCTCACGGGGTTGGTTGTGTTAATCATCTGAAAATCATGAAATAGAAACCAGCCTAAACATTTTCGAGAGTTAGATGACTTTTGCGATGCGTTATAAAGTCTGTAAAACTAACTCCTGACTTTAAAAAAACAACTTATGACTGTACAGAGAAGACATATCTTAAAAGACAATTCTATGAATCCTGTGGACTGCAGATAGCCTAAACAGCGAGTCACGAGGTAGTCAAGGATGGCAAAAAGCGTAATGAGTCTGTAATGATCTACTGGGATGTAACCCACCATCATATTTAATGATAACGGAATATTCTTTTCATTCTTTTGACTCTCAAATATATATATCCGACACAGTATGACACGATCAATCAACTGAGAACCACATCAGTCTACATAAAACATATAAGATATTAATGGATATATACTCAAGAGTCAAAACAACGAAAAGAATATGCTGTTGTCACAGCTCTAGTAATGATAGCGGACATGTCAAAAAGTAAGCATGCCAATAAACTATATTTTTTCTAATCCGTTCTCTTGTAATTTAAGATTTTTTTCTTTTTCTTTTTTTTAAGCCTCTTCATTCATTCACCATGTCAAGCATCGTTTCCTTCTTTTCTAAAATCCCTCGTCTGTCCACTATTTCATTAATCACTTTCCCTCGTTTTAGTCGCGTGCAAGCGACTCTATAAGTCACTCCGTCGGTCGGTCGGTTGGTCTGTCGGTCTGTCCGTAACACTTTTGTGCTTGTTCTTAGCTTTTTACGCTTTTCTTGGCCTTTTGGCCAAGATAAAAGTGTAGTATCTGTTCTTACTACATGCTGTATGTTTGTAACTTTGTGATATAAAGTGGGGGATCACTTTTCTGTATTAATTTAATGTAAAATGATCACCCACTTTACAACCAGTCAGTCTCAATGCCATTCAATTCATTCTCCATATCATTTAAGTTGTTTTTGAAGGATTCCAGCTATTTTTAAACATTCAAGTCATTCTTAAGGTCATTCAATTCATCCTTAAGTTCATTCAAGTCATTCAAAGTCATTTACTTTTTATTTAAGTCATTTCAGCCCATTTTTCGGTCATTTTAGTTTATCTTTAAGAATTCCATGTCAATCCTACATTCACGCATTCATTCATTACACGAGAGCACGCGACTAATGGCTATCGGCCTTTTTAAAAAAAAAGACGTTCCTCTCACTCTACCTGCTGCAATGGCTTTCCTTTAATCGACGAGTTATTTCGCTATTTTCTATCTCGCTGAGTCATCAGTCGCTCTCTTGCTTTGTCGCCTGTTTTCTGTGCATATGTTTTGAAGACTTTCTAGACAATCGAGAGGCTGGCCTCATTATATTGTCTTGCGGCTTTCTATTCGTTTTTCGCTTTGATTCAAGATGACTTTCCTGTCGAGCATTTATACCCCTGTTTGATGTGAGAACGGCCGCCGCGACAAATGTCTGCAGATTCACTCGGTTTTGAAAGAATAGAGACTGAGATGTCGTCATATGGTGCCACAACTAAATTATTACAAAACATTTAAAACGCCAAAAACAATCCTTGAACAACACACGCAATAAAATTCACGCAGAGGAGCTCATGCGTACTAAATTTTTAGTAGACAAATAACTGCGTATGCATATATATTACTCTTTTATGTATATAGACGTATAAAATTGTAAGATAGTAGAATATGTTACACACACACACATACACACACACACACACACACACATATATATATATATATATATATATATATATATATATATATATATATATATAACAAAAGTACTCGTCGTTGACTGGGTTGAAAAAACAGCCTACAGAAAATGGACTCTGATTTATGAAAGTATGATAGGTTATAAAAAGGGAAAGGGTTGTAAAGAGATAGCTTCGAATTTGGGGGTATCAAAATCAAAGCAAAATATGATGAAAGTAAAAATAAAATAGATAAACCCCATAAGTTATTATACCATACCTGTTCACACTGAAACACTTATCACAATATTCTGTGGATCTATATTTTAAAAAAACCTTGTTAAACTTTGTGATATATTTCCATTCTATGGTGCTCAGGTGCGAACGAACACCCCATAATTTTATTATGCCATATTTCTTCAAACTAAAACATAATTATCAAAGTATACTTACGCAGATAGATATGAAAAGTCTTTATTAATGTTTGTGCCTATTTTCATTCTATGGGGGCCAGGCGCGAACGCAGACCCCACAATTTTATTATACCATCCCTATTTAAGTTAAAACATACTTATCAAAGTATTATTATATACATCTATATCAAAAACACTTGTAAACGTTTTTTTTTATTTTTAAATGTTTTATTTCCATACTTTGTGGACCAGGCGCGTACGCAGACCCCACAATTTTAATGAATCATCATTATGCCAGATCAAACATACCCATTCCTGTGTCTCGATACATCTTCTATCATTATATGTGATCAGTTTTCTATAATAGGCAACCATATAGGAGCCTATTCGTGACCAGACACACACAGACGTTCGGCTATATATATATATATATATATATATATATATATATATATATATATATATATATATATATATATATATATGGTATGGAACGATGAACGTGTCGTCTTATAGAAAACCACACTACGACTTGATTTTAAAACTTTTATTGAAAAAAATAAATTAAGGTTACTTGACTATGTAGTAACGTTGACATCTATTCAATGTAGCCGCCTTCAGCTTCAATTACCGTCTCGATACAGGTCCAGAACTGGAAGCACGCCTTTTCCACAAGCACCGGCGGGAGCTCGGCGAATACTCTTCGGATGGCGGAGATACGGCTGGCTTTGGTGTTGTCGGAGGTCATGTTGGTGATGTTCTCGACGTATGACCAAACGGAGTAGTCCAGCGGATTCAGGTCGGAGGAGGAGGGTTAGCAGTGAGAGAAGGATACAAAGGTGTAGCACTTCTTCCGAAGCCAAGCCTGGGTCTCTTTGTACTGGTGGGCCGGCTCCGAGTCATGCTGCCACACCTAGAGTTATCAAGCGACCACCTAGTTGCACTAGAGGATCACCACACTCATCAGCACATCAAAGTACACTTTGGTGTTAACTTTCAAGTCGACATCGAAGATGTGAGGTGGCATGATGTGGCCCTTACTTGAAATTACACCAAAGATCATAACCGTAGCCGGAAACTTTGTATTCATTGCTCTGTGCATGTCCCTGTTATGCATTGTAAAGGTGCTGGCAATTGTCTTATTTTCATGGATCGGTAGAGAGTATGAATTGTACAGCGGCGCATCGCCGATCTCGCTCGTTGAACATTGGGTCACTTTCAGACATGCTAAAAGGCTCCTATTGCTCTTGTGATTTGGACACAACTGACCAACTGGTAGATCGTCTGCAACATAAAAAAACAAGTTTTCATCAAACGGAAATGGAATCATGTCGTCTATTCTAGAGCGACATATTTATCATTCCACCCTGTATAATGTTCAGTATTTACTTTACCAAGGACCAATACGTTAATCGCACGTAGTAATAGTAGTAGTAATGTGAAAATGTACCTTTATATATCTTTCAGATAGTTTGCCAGAATATATATATATATATATATATATATATATATATACTGCTGATCAAAAATTTAAGACCACTTAAAAATCTTTCAAATAAACTAAAAAACCTTTTTTTAAGGATAGAGTTTAAACTCTTCCGACTTAAGGTTACCAATACTACAATCTAAATATTGTTTAACATAACGTTATTAATACTATAATATAAAAGGTTATGGAAACAGAAAGTAACATTCCAAAGATTTATTTTTTAAATTTACATTTTTATTAAATTAGGCTTTTTACACTTGATCAAAATTATAAGACCAGAGACAAAAATTCTATTAAATTGTACAAAAAGTGTATGAAAACATTCAACAATCAATCTTAATAATGAGTTCTACCTCCACTGCTTTTGATGACTTCAAAAATTCTTTGGGGAATTCTACAAATAAGGGTTTCCATAAACATGACTGCAAACAATGCAGATAATGCACTATCCACACACGATTTCAATCGACCTGCACATCTTTTAAGACTGATTCTCTCTCCCACGCCGTAAGTGTATCAAAAATGCTCTCATCTTTCTCGCATGCGTTTATTTAGCGTAAAAAATAGATCTCGTTCTTACGTCTTTACTAAAATCTGACAAAAGCCGCATTCAACGCGTTTACCGATATTATTTCTGACTTTCTGCTGGTGTATGTTATTGAACTCACGAATCTTCCTGTCGGACTTGGGACTCTGAAAATCATTTTGAACTGAACCCTTTATTTAATTCACGGGGCTTGTATGGTCTCGTTCCGTAAGTCATGATTGCGATAAATCCTTAAATAATTCGCAATATTATCTCTAAAGATGAAATCTTTATTCTCCAGAAGATACTCATTTAAAACTGAATTGTACTTAGTATTTTATCCTTTACACCACAGATCCGAACTTATTTTTCAGCTTCTCAATGAATTCATCTCCTCTTACAGAACTTACAGAACTTACAAAAAAATGTAATGATAAAAAAATCCATGTTTACATTCCTTATTTTGATCTTGATCAAAATTCGTTACGTGATTTTAGAAACTCTTTCAAATCTAACGCTAAAGCTTAAGGGAACTTCAAAAGGAACTGAAATTCAGGGAATATTACTTAATTGGAGTCTCAGTACTAAACAAAATCCAATATAAATATATTTGAATTTTCAAATGGTTTGTGCTGCGTATATTATGCCGCGTAAAAACCATTTAAAATACATGAAGTAAAATATTTACAGGAATTTTATTACTTCATGTCTAATGCATATTGTTAAAATTCAACAAAAATGAAATGTATCCAAATTTTCACAAAGAGCTTCAACACTCTTCTTATTCTGTGTCCATGAACCTAATAAAATATAAACCTTTTTACACAAGATTAATTATCATTCAAATACAGTAGTGTTTGAATATATGGTTAAGTAGCAGTTTTAGTCATTTAAAACTGCTTTAAAGCTTCGCTGTTCACTCATTTTTCGGCCACATTTCAAACAATTATTACAGTTCATAGATCACTTTCTCAGCTATATTGTGAAAAACCATTTTCAATTTTTGTTCAGTAAAATAAAAGTTATGATGAATTTGCTGGTGTTCAGAATCGTAAAAATATGTAAGGAGGTGAGTGACGCTTTTTATGACTGGTTTCCATAGCAACCATGTCGCTTCAGCGATTACTGTTGCTACTAATTCACTGCTCTCTCGAAAAGAGAAGTAACACATGAAACAAAGAGAATGATCGTGTGAAAGGGAGATAATTGGGGGATTTTATCGAAACCATACAAGTGCCGTATATGTTGATGGGGGCAAAAAATAAGACTGAAATTAAAGAAAGTACAAGGGAATTTACTGGAAGCCTGGAAAAATCATGGATTACAATAGAAAAATGCGAGCATGAAAAGTAATGTGGTTAAGCTTAAACATAGAAAAGTAAAGGACTGATTGTTAAAACTGAAAAAGAAAAGGACAAGATATTCTAGTAAAAATTATAGTAAATTTATAACTTAAAATATTGTAGCATTAGGAATTATTTTTTTTAATTCAATTTCTAACATAATATAGTCAATTCTTAATGCTGCAATATTTTAAGTTATAAATTTATTATATTTTTACTAGAATACCTTGTCCTTTTCTTTCCCAGTTTTAACAACTAATTCTTTACTTTTCCATAAACGTTATTATTTTTGCACCAACCTAATAAATGCCGAAAATTCTTTGGGAGAAACCACATATTTGTATAATAAATATACTTTCTTTTTGTGATTTATTTTATTTTAAATTTCTCTGCCTATAAAAAAAACTATGAAACGGTTCATCAGATGATGACTGTGAGTCTAGACATGCTTTGGAGATTGTCTCATCATCACCACTAGCCATGAGGATTCAGCAGTATCTCACGATAATTGCAGCTTTTGTTATAAATCTTTAGAATAACCCATAAAAATACATATGTATTACTTTTATGAAGAGAACGAGAGTAAATAAAAAGACGACAGAAAGGGACAGGTGTGAGGACTGATAATTATACATCACAATAATACACCAATAAAAAAACGTTATTATACCGAAAACAACAGAAAGATTATTGCAAACGAGCACTTCATTAATATAAACATTCCTTAGTGACTCTTCGTTACGTTTTATCTCTTGAAACAAACGAACGATTAACTCAGAGATGGGAACGTTTCCATTCCTTAGATTAATAATTTTGCTTGCAATTTTAGTATTCAAATGTTATTTCGGATGAATTAATCGAATGTACGTTCATATCGGTATATGCGTATATAATTTCCCTCGAGAACATCTATTTCCATCTTTCTGTTAGTAACATTCAAATGCGGCTCGTAGAAACTATGGGAAGAAACGCAATAAAAACACAAATAATTGTTTTAAACATATATGTGTGATCGTTTATGCATATTCATGTTTATTATTATAAACATGAATATACATAAACGATCACACATATATGTATGTATATATATGTGTGCACACATATATGTGTGTACACATGTATATATTTATATATAAACTAACATAAAAAACACTAACCTAGATTTAAAACAGATCAATAAGCTAAATATCCAGGCTAAATAGAGCACACACAAAGGAACAGGTCAACCAGAGGTCAAATAGGCCTTTGTCCGATAAATGCATTCTCATTGGCTGATAGGAAGGGCACGGCGGATACTAGTAAGCTGATTGACTAACTAAAATTTCAATAGAAGAGGAGCATATAAAAACGACAAACAACCACAGAATTCGCGCATAAGCCTGAAGAATCCTAAAGTGGATGAAACGCGGAATATTCAGTGTAGCTTAATCGCCATATACATTTTATAACTTACTATATATATATATATATATATATATATATATATATATATATATATATATATATATATATATATATAATTATGCTTTGGAAGTGTGCAAAGCATATTTGATACTACGGATATCGGCCTATATAGCTATGATAAAAGACTCCAACAAAGTCAAGGGGGATAACTTTAAGAAAATCATATACAAGGAAATGAAAAAATTAGGCCTAAAAGTAGACATACTAGCTAACATATAAATAACAAACCTCCCGGACGCCACGTTAAATTTAAATAAATAAACATATGAACCCTACTTAAAAGATAACGCTAATCCAATATGCGTAAACCCCAAGTCCAATCACCCACCATCAATTATAAGACAGATTCCTAACTCGATCGTTAGTAGACTCAGCAATAACTCAAGCGAGGAAAATGTATTTAACAGATCAATCAATATATACGAAACAGCCCTAAAATATAGTGGATACAAAAATATTGCTATCAAATAAAAGCAACCAAACACCAATAAAAATAAACTTGAAAATAGAAGGAAAAGAAATATAATCTGGTATACAGCGCAATATAATCAAATGTTAAAAACAAAACTTGGCAAAAAATGTGTAGATCTCATCGAAAAGCACTTCCCCGTAACCAATTTCTTACACAAAATTTTCAATAAAAATAGCCTAAAGTTATTCTACAGCAGCTGCAAAAATTTAGAGATGATAATTAAAGCACATAACAAGATATTAAATAAAAGTAATGAAAACAACAACAAAATAAACAATAAAAGTGGGCATCATGACAAAAAAAACTAACATAAACAACACATATGTAACTCGTAGAAATAATAATAATAATAATAATAATAATAATAATAATAATAATAATAATAATAATAAACCAACTCCGGACAACGACAACCATAGTAGAAATAAAAATAAAAATACTAATAATGAACAAGATAAAAGCAACTGGAGATCTCGCACACTTTGCCCACTTAAAAATAAATGTATAACCGAAAGCGTAGTTTACCAGGCCACAATATTTGCGACAGAAACCCCGATTAACAAGAAATATTACGTAGGTATGACTTCCTTAGATTTCAAAACCCTATATTATGACCACAAAAGTACGTTCAAAAAAAAAACGCCGGATCAAAACAACACTAGCAAACAAATACTGGGAACTCAAAGAAATCCGACGTTCGCCAGTAGTCGAATGAAAAATAATAAGACAAGCAAACACATGTAGAGACCTAGACGATCCATGTAGATTATGCCTTCATGAAAAATTTGCTATCCTATACTTTTAAGAACCTTAACATCTATTAAACTGCAGGAGAGAAATAGCGAACAACTGTGTAGAAAGGATAAACTTTACTCTAGGATAGCGATACAAAATAATTTTTAAATTAACAATAACAATAGAAAATAAATAAATAAAATAAACGTACATATACATAAATTACCATACATATATATGTGATATATATACAGATATATATATATATATCATATGTATTATATATATATGTATATATATAAACTAACATAATAATAAAAAAACACATTTAACTACACTTAGGTTTAAAATAGGTCAAATCATTAGATATCTACACCCCCACTAAAAAAGCACATACATAGGAAGGAGTGAACCCAAGGTCAACTGAGCCTTTGTCCTGTAAGTGCCTGCCCATTGGCTGATTAGGAAGGGAGCGGTGGAAATTAGGAATCTGATTGGCTAACTAAAAACTCAATAGAATGTGCGTATATAAAAAGGTGAGACAACCATGTCTTCACATAAGCCTGACGAATCCGAGCGTATATTCTGTGTAGCTTAATTGCCATATATATTTTTATAACTTACTATATGCATATATATATATATATATATATATATATATATATATATATATATATATATATATACTAGCATTTCAGTCCGGCGTTGCCCGGGTGTTTTGATGTGTATTTTTGGCAAAAAAAAATAAGCAAACACAGTAGGAAGGCAGGCTCGAACCCGTACCGCAAAGGAGGAAAAGAACGGCGTAAAACCTAACGTTTATGCTGTCACGACCACGGCCAAACCGGACAGTTTTTAAAAGTAAGACTAGACAATCTAAAGGAGAGGATAACTTTCAAAAATATCGGCGAAAAAGTGAATCCCCCCCTGTAGAAAAGTGCCAATTGAAGGGGAAGATATTAATGTTTTTAGCTAATTTTTCGATAGTTGTCGTATGAAAGGTTGAACTTTAAAACGATACTGATCTTGGTAAAATCCGTCGCCTCTATTGAAAGTTTAAGGCAGACATGCAAACAGACATACATACATACATACTTTTATATATTGGTAACTAAAAATTTTCGACCCAAACTGATGAAAAAGCTTGCCCTATCTCTGAATACCCTTTATCTAAAATTTCAAATATTTAGACCAGAAATTGTTTAAGTAATTTGGAAGAGAGGTCAATTTTTTAAACTTTGACCCCTATTATGACCCCTTAAAATTTATTGTTTTTGGCTCAAATCATGTTATTAAGTTAGATACATATCCAAGAAACCTATATCTAAAATTTCAAGTGCGTAGACCCAAAATTGTGGGACGATTTTGGTAGAGTTCTCGAAGGTCAAATCGTTGAACTTTGACCCCTTAATCGCCAAATTCTGGCCAAAAACCGATCACATCGATTTTCCCAAATTTCAGTACCCTGTATATCAAATTTCGAGCCTGTAGACTAAAAATTGACAGAGTTATTGCGTAGGGAAATGTACACAGACACACAGATACACACACACACATACAGAGACACTTTATTATATATAAGTGAACGTGTCTGTGTGCGTGTGTCTGTGTACATTTACCTACGCAATAACTATGTCAATATTTAGTCTACAGACTCGAAATTTGATATACAGGGTATTGAGATTTGGAAAAATCTTTGTGATCGATATTCGGCCAGAAATTTGGCTGTTAAGGTTTCAAAGTTATACAATGTAACCTTGGAGAACTCTACCAAACTCCTCCGATAATTTTGGGTCTAAACACTTAGAATTTTAGATATAGGTTTCTTGGACATGGATCTAACTTAATAATTGGATTGCAGCCCAAAACAATAACTTTTAAGGAGTCATAATAGGGGTCAAAGTTTAAAAAAATTGACCGCTTTTTTTTTTTTTTTTTTTTGCTCAACCTCCAAACACCCGGACAACGCCGGGCTGAAATGCTAGTATATATATATATATATATATATATATATATATATATATATATATATATATATATATATAAGAATTCTATTAACTTTCCCACATAATGAACATTAAAAGCCTTTAAGATTAATACCTTGTTTATTTATTAATATCTGAGTTTACAATATGCATCAGCCTAGGAGTTGACGGTCAGAGTAATCTGTTTAAGTTTCAAAATTTACTATAACTATAAATGACATGAAACAGCAAATTAAAAAAATACTTGACTGCACATAAACGCACATATGTACATAATAATTTACGTCCGTCAGAACGACGAAGATCATCAACGTGATTATGCCGTTGATTAATATATACACACATTGTCAGATGTAAACACTGACTGCTACACGAACAGACATACAAGCACACAGACAGATATGCACAGAAAGCGACAAAAAGGGCACTTGCATAGCCTCAAAATGGCGGACCCACCGTAACAGACGTAAACAAACAAAAACACAGACAGATACACACGCCCCTTTCGTCTTCATTTATTTAATTTCCTACAAGAGCAGCGCAAGATAAAAAGTCAGTTTTAATGTAGGGAAATCCAGCGCCCCCAAAACGGACACTCTGGATTAGGAGTAAAAGCAAAATCCCTGTCTCTAGAAGAATTTTTTTTCCGTGGGGAACAGAAAAAAATGAAATGTATTACCAGAATAGATATCCGTGCTTAAAATTATATAAAAATTCTTCTTTTTTTCTCAGAACTGCTTGTCTGTGAAACTAATTTCTAACCAATTTCCACCATGACCAATTATCACGGTGTTGTCTCACCTCACACTCATCAACTCTTATCCTTGAGCGGTAACGCTATAGTAAAAAAAAAAAAGATACTAAACTTTGATTATATAAAAAGGCACGTCTATTAAGTCCTAATTAATTATTCTTGTTTGTTTTTATTTTCAGTACGGAAAATACTCATATCTCAATTCATGTATTCAATAAATAATAGTTAATTCAATTCATTTATTCACTAAATAATAGTTAATTAATGAAATGTTCTTTTTTTCAAAATCGATATGCAAATATCAGGAAGTTTCATCAAATGTCTTGCTAGCTTGCCAGGTGCAATATATTTCCACCAATAGTGGCAGTGAAGAGGCACTTCCAAAGCAAACTCAATTCACAACGTTCCCTGGTTTTATGTGGCATTAATAGATCACGACTGTTGAGGAAGACGAGCGTTGCAGGGTCTATTGCCCCACTCGTCTAGCGGGCGATCTGTTTTCTAGAAAATCTTTAAAAAGCACAGACACATTTAGATTACTCGTGAGCCTTTTCTGACGTTACTGCATGAGAGGTGACGATGGGCTAGGCTTAACGACACGGATTGACGACCTGAGTGTTCCAAGTTCGAATCCAGTTCGTGCCACAAAAATCAGTTTCACTTAGAATGTTGGCAACCATCTTGTGGTCCCCCTTGTAAGTAATCGATACATTTCTAGAAAACAATTCTGTCTAGAAATGTATCGGGAAAACCTAAGCCAACAATAGAATTATCTATTCTAGAGCAATGGCTTTTGACATATCTAAGGCATCCTTCTTTTCTAGAGTCATAGCTTTTTACATATCCACGGCTTTTGATAGGGTATGATATAAAGGTCTATTTCACAAGATTATGTTATGGAATACTTTGAAATGTCCTCCCAATTATTAAATCCCTTTTCTCTGATAGACTTATAAGTGTAGTTGTCGATGGGCAGAAATCAAAGGCTCATGGTATCAATGCTGGTGCCCTCAACTCTCTTGTTGTTCTTCATCAATCTCCCAAATCATATTCTTAGATCATACGAAGACACTTATGCCAATAACACTACAATATATGGACACACTTTAAATGGCCGTAATGGTCAAGATTTTTTTCTGGTTCTCTCTCTTCTGATGTTAAGAACGTGGTACAATGATGAAAAATGTGCCTGGTTAATTTTAATGCATCTAGATCTAAGCTTCTCCTTTTTCATCATAACCGTTCTGACCTCAATTGAAATGAATGGCTCTTGTCTTGGAGAAGCACCATGTCTTGATGCGTTTCTCAGACTGACCTGATCTGAAATGGAACACACACATAAAATCTGTTGTCAAGATCGCAGGAAAAAATGCTTGGATCATTCTGCCGCTCCAGTAGGTATCTCATTGCGGATGCAATCTTTTATCTGTATAAGAGCTAAGTATGTCATAAAATTGAGTACTGTTGCCACATCTGGGCAGAAACTGCTTGGTGCGCCTTATCTTGCCTTCAAAACCGGCTTCGAAACCTAGTAGGCATACTCTTTTCTCTTCCCTGAAACCCCTTTTCTATAAAAGAGACGCTGCGAACCTGTCTCTGCTTTATCGTTATTTTCATGAGTGCTCGCCTGAGCATCAATATATGGTCCCCTTTGCCAAACTTTCGCAAAAAATATTCGACTAGCTACAACCAATATCAAAACTTTCCTCCACTCTTCCATCCGTCTAAATCCTAACACAAATTCCATGAACAAAGCTTCTTTCCTAGAACTGCCTGCTTGTGGAACAGGCTTCACGGCTGATTACAATATGGTAGCCTTCAAGTCTAATGTAAACAAGTTCTTGTTGAGCCGTCCCCTTAAATAATCCAAACTCTACACAATCTACACTATTAGCAATTACTACACTACCACCTTACATTCATTAACCCTTATCCTCGAGCGACTTCGGGCCTTGACAAGTGATGACTCCTCTGTAAAAAAAATTATATACAATGATGATGATGCATGTTACGGATTAGTTGCTGATTCTGCTATTGAGGATTCGTAATACAGTGAACCAAGCATAAATAGCCAAAACCAATAAGTAAACTTTATCATAAGTTATATTTCTATTTCTCTTCGACAATAGAATAACTCTATTAGAAAAACCAGATCACTAAATTCATATCTCTATATATAAACCAAAAATTCTCTCTTGCAAATGGATAACTTCCGTTTACAAAAGGTTTTTATAGCTTAAAGACACCACTGCTTACGTAGGTGCCTTCGAGGGTTATTTCCCAACTCTCTCTCTCTCTCTCTCTCTCTCTCTCTCTCTCTCTCTCTCTCTCTCTCTATCTATCTATATCTACTTCTTTGTTTTTACTACTTCCAAAGATCTGTTCAACTTGTTTTCCTTCAGGAAATTTGCTGCTTCCAAAGTCAATATCTCTTTGCCCTACAGTCGAATACGAGAACATCAGAATTAATTTATTCTAAATTTCTCCTCCAACTGTCCACCTGCGCCGATAGACATCCATTGTGAGTTTCTATTGCTCGGGCCAGAGGCGCCCCTTGAGATTATCTCCCCTTGTCTCTTTATTTTCTTAATTACACCAGACGTTCATTTGCTCCTAGGCATTTGTGCTCACAAGTTACTTGTCACTTCTTTGTTATGTCTCTCGTTCCATCCTCTCTTTCTTCTTTATAGCTTTTCCTTCTTTTCTGACTTTCTTCCTTTTGCCTCTTTTTTTTATTTTTTATTTTTTATTTTTTTTTCTTCCTTTCTCCTAATTTCAGTTTCTTAGCATTTAACAAATTGGATTTGGTATCTTTTGAACTCGTGTAATTATCGTAAGAGTTTATTTGTAGAAATACTAGCGGGACCTGTGGAGATTCCACAGCGGCATCTTTTATGTGTAATATATTGCTTCTGAGTATACTGTGAGTGTTCAGCGTGAAAAGACCCCGCGAGGTGATTGTAGCCCTTCTCTAAAAATTGTAAATTTATTTATCTAAGTAATCTGGTATATGTAGTGCCAGAATATATCTGCTTATCACGGTTTATCTCCAATATCTTAATAGGAGTTTGTGACATATTTCCATTGTATGGACGCCCAGCACAAACGGAAGCCCCCACGATGTCATCATACTGTCTTTAGACAGAACAGATACTATCCTTGGATCCTAGCCAGAAGATCAATAATATATATCTTGTTTTCACGTACGGCCCAAAAGCGATATCATTTATTTCTATTTTATTTTTATTTTTTACATTGTGTCTTTATTAAAAAGAGAGGAGTATGTTAAAGGCCCTACGGTATATATAGATAGGGAACCTGTCTACGCTAGAGGAGGGTTTACAGCCATAATCTTCATACTTACGTTATTCCCATTTCTTAAAGAAAATATTCAGCGAACGTATCGTCGGTAAGGCCGTGTGTAGGTTTATTTTGTTAAATAACAAATAGCCATTTTGTTTTGGGAAAGTGTATTTTCGCATTGCAAGCATCTGTTATTTTTAATCAATATAACCATATTTTATTGTCACAGTCAGTTTTATGACCTGATATGATCTAGGATCGGAAGATGATTGCATTTATGTGGTCATTTGTCATGTCGTATTTATTATCATTATATTTACGTTAATTATTCTTGACTACATAATCTGAAATATTATTATGCTTAAAAAGGCGGGTTGTGTATCTGCCAGGCAAAATGAAAAAGGTAATTTATCTCCCTTTCACGGCGGAATAATGTGGTACTATTTTCAAGAAGTAGGATTGAAGAGCTAGCGTTCTGGTAGAAGAGAAAATCTGGCCTGCAAAATTTGCTTGGGCAATCTCGTCGGCATTCCCCCGTAGTGGCGCCTCAAGCAATTAGCAATAAACTAACCCTTTCTCATAGAGAGGTAAAGTTCGAGAGGTTGGACCTTCTGGAATTGCACAGGACGAAGAACATAGCGCAGTTAACAACCATTTCAGAAATGACCTAGGTTCCGTTGGTTTGTTACCGAGGAAAAATCGTAATAGAAAATAGAAGATATATAACAAGGTCATCACTAGGGCTGTGACAACAGCATATTCTTTTCATTGTTTTGACTCTCGAGTATATATCCGTTAACATCTTATATGTTTTTATATGGACAGATATGGTTCTCTGTTGATTAAGTGTGTCTAACTGTGTCGGATATATACCCGAGAGTCAAAAGAATGAAGACAATATTTTGTTGCCACAGCCCTAGTAATCACTGATATCATAGTCCCACAAATGTCAACATATCAGTTGATCCTCCTCCCAACACGAGCATTGATTTAATTCTAGGGAATAGTACATGCAAAAGAAGACGCGCTCTAATATATGAGTAATTCTGTATGCTCAGGTGGAGATTGATTCATGTCATTCCGAAAATTAGAAGTGATAGTGATTTTACAGTTTGACAAAAATTAAACAATAAATACCAAATTCGTAGTCCATGCATTTTTACTGTTATATAATTCTTACATAGGATTAGGTAGTCATAGATTTTATTATGGGCAGAAAACGTGCTTCAAATGATTTTGAGTTCCGCTTCTACAGCAACTTCTCTATAAGCATCACCATTGGAGATCAGTACAATCTAACATAACGAATCAAAAATAGCGATCGATAACGGCCGCAGAGACATCATTATCCAACAATCTCGAAAGCGGTGATATGCCGTAAAACATACAGGAAAATTAAAAACTTCTATAAGAAACCATGCAAGAAATGTGTTTTTTTCTTTTGTTTAGCAAGAACTGGTGCGAACCGAATACGTTCTACGGTTGCATTTAAGACGCGATAAGATTAGCATATTATTATTATTATTATTATTATTATTATTATTATTATTATTATTATTATTATTTTCATCACCATCATCATCATGATAATAATAATAATAATAATAATAATAATAATAATAATAAATCCTGCCTCTGATACTAGGGGGTCATAAATGATAATCGTGAATTCTTGTGTTATATGAAGCAAGTTCTGCTTCTCCGGAAAACAATGCATTGGTTTAAAGATTGGTGCAGTTTTTCGAGACTTAATTTTTCGCTTGAAAGCAAGAGTTTTGTTTTATGCGATGCTGATTTTAAAGGTTGGCTTCCCTTGTTAAAACGCTGCAAGGAATCGCTGTCTTCGATTTGCATGACTACATTTGTTTTGTATTTCTGATCATTGAATGACGTGGTACTTAGGAATATTTTTACATCAGTGGAAATATGTGTATGTGTGTGCGCATGCGCGGGTATGTGTGGTGTGTGTGTGAGAAAGAGAGAGAGATAAGAATTCAACAACGAGTCAGGCATAATATTATTTTATACTGAATAATCGCTGGATTATAGTTTATGATATTTTGATAGACCAACCAATCGGAATTAACCGAAACCAATAATCGGATCCCAAAACAATGTTGCTTCTTCGATGGTCAAATTAGATTTAGATTACTGCTGCATATCCTTTGGGAACAGTATGCGTTTGAAGTAAAGTGTGCAGGTGCTTTTACAACTTCAACTGCTTATCTGAGATGCTTTACGGAAGCTGAATTGCGGATCATATATGAATAATAGATAGTTAGCTGCTTAACTCACACACATTTGAAAGAGATTTAACGATGTACCTTAATGTTAGTCCAAGCGTTATATAAAATTCTTACAAATAAGTAAGTTTAAGGCCATCGTCACTCTCAGAAAATAAACCAAAAGCAATTATTAGTTAAGTAATTTCGTGATCCATTTAGTTTAGTTAATAAAAGCTGCTTTAACATAAAAATTCTCTCTTTATTCAAATCTATACTTGTTTCGCGAAATACAAAAACAAACAAAAAGAAACAAGATGACGTTTTCAATTCTGTTACTGAACAATATGCCTTTATGAAAGAATAAACGCGCCTATTAATACTCCATTCAGTTGGAATCAGCGCATAAAATGTTTAGCACTAATTTACTGAGGAAGAGCAAATGAAACCATAACACGCACTTTACGTTGTCGGAAAATAATTATATTTAATAATGTAATAACAAGAAGAAAAAAATAATAACATACAGAATCAAAGATAAGGAATTAATACCAAAAGTAATTTATTCAATATAAATTAGCTGCTGCTGATATTACTGTTTCAGCGTTTTATTTTTTACGTCATCAATTTATTTACGCGCAATACTTTCTCATACTTATATAACTCTTATGTTTTAATTATCATATTTAATGCAAATAACTCAGTGGAACAGCTAAAATATTTCATCATTGTGTAAAAGAATTATCACACGAGTCATTATCAGCGATCGATCATTGGTAACATTAGGTGATATTTCCTGAATCTAAGTGACAACAAGTCAACCCAGATTTCAGTACTCTTCGTTTTTTTTTTCCATAATCGTTGCAAATCAATTTTGCGTTATAACAACAGTCGTTTAACATTGATTTATCCCCGTTAAAAGCAGTTTTTTCCTCGAAATTTCAACGGCAATAAGCTTTCTCGAGTAGGTATAGGTAGTACTCTCCATTCTGGGTCTTTCTATCCTTCTTGACACTTCACAATCATTTGTGTTGTATCAAGTATTTATTATTATTATTATTATTATTATTATTATTATTATTATTATTATTATTATTATTATTCACTAGGAATTCTCACACAGGCCATCATCAAAGATTACTCACTGACAATAACGGGTGGTGTTCCCTTGAGTGTGAATGACAACAAGTTACCCAAGATTCACAATACTCTTCTCCCCTTTCGATAAGCTCGTATCCTAATGATTGTCCGTTATAACAACAGGTGCTTGCAATTGACTTCTCACTATCAACGATCACTGGCGTTCAATGGAATTTGTGTAACAATAATCCTCCTAAAAGTACTAATCATCTTCGCACTTAGCCAGTGGAAATCTGGATAGTATTTCCCTTCTCGGTCTTTTCATCTTCCTTAACCCTTCATGAATATTTGATGTGTCTCTTGTCGATGTCGACCCCACCATTTCGCGGGGTGAGGTTACAATCAACTCACAATTTTGCGGTGTATTATTATTTATTATTATTATTATTATTATTATTATTATTATTATTATTATACTCCAATGCTGTTTGAAAAAATGTTGTTTTCTAACAGAATTTATGTGTCAATTTTAATTTTCATGAAACTAATAAGATGACACAAATCGTTTTGAACACCTAAACATATTCAGTATTCCCAGCTTACTTCTAGAACAACTTACATTTTCTTTATAGACGAAATAATGGTGGATATTTTCGAAATAAAAACGTCCATAAAAAAATTTTTCCAATATTTTTTTCTTATCCATTACCAGATTAGTTATAAGCATTTCTTAATTTTATAAACTACTAAACCATCCATCAATGTCGGGTCAGTACATATTATTAAATCTATCATTTTTTTTTTTAATTCAACATTGTCTGATGACTATCTTTTTATGGATTACAAAGTTTTAAAAAGTTGCAAAGGCAAAATACATTGCGATGTCATAAATTATCTATATCCTTCTTATGTCACAGCTAAAAACCAGAACACATTGTGTAATCATAAGCGAAATCCGTAATAGCTGCATGCATTCAAGCAAATTAAAATCTAGTATTGTTATATAAGCGGATGTATAAGAAGCCACGCAAAGTCATACACAGGAAAAAGAACGCTACGATTTTGGCTTTTTTGAGATTTTTATTTTTTCTCTTAAAATATTCTGACATAAAGGGTGTTTTTAAATGAATTTTTTTAATAAGTATCATTAATATCCACGGACACATAACTTGTTTCGTTCTAGAGGCATTAGAGTTGAGATAACTGTTCCGCCAATCGCACGATTCGAGCCACAGGATCGAATTATCGTTGACTTAAATCCGGCATTTTAGTCATCATGGTTATCGTTACAGCTACAAGGAATAAAGGGTAATAAAGTCTATTATTATTATTTTTATCAACAAACACACACACACAAAAGCATACACAGACAAAAACACACACACATAAACACATATATATGTATGCATGTATATTATTATTACTTGTTTTGTCCATTGGTCATCACATTCTATAAATAAGTTGTCTTTCTGACTAAGAAAAAACAATTGATGTTTTCTGGGTCAGAACTTAGCAACCGGATAGATGTCGTTCGATGGTTTTTGACATTGAAGTAAGGTTTCTGTTTTTGTCTTGTATCTCCTTACATCAAGTGGTTGCATGCCTTGTCTGGAACTCTCTCTTTCTCTCTCTCTCTCTCTCTCTCTCTCTCTCTCTCTCTTTCTCTCTCTCTTACACACACACACACGATATATATGTGTGTGCGTGTGTGTGTGTGTGTGTGTGTGTGTGTGTGTGTGTGTGTGTGTGTGTGTGTGTGTGTGTGTGTGTGTGTTTTCTATCGCCATGAAAAAAAAATTGGGGAACCACTGCTCTAATCATAATCCTCATTTCATTTCTTTGCGCTTTTCCTCCACCTCCCTCTTTCTCTTTATCTTTCTATATGTATCTCTCTCTCTCTCTCTCTCTCTCTCTCTCTCTCTCTCTCTCTCTCTCTCTCTCTCTCTCTCTCTCTCTACGATCGACATACTCTCCCTTTTCTTATCATAATAATGTATCTCCCCTTTGTTCTGTTATTTCTTTCCTTCTAGTTCGCACACTTCTCAAATTACAATATCACAATAAAAATGTTTATAAATAGAACCTTTTTTTTTTGTTCAGAATGACGTCTAACTTCTTGGACTTCGCTTTGAAAAGACTGATATATCCGCCACATGAATGTTTTATCGATAATTGTTTGCCTCCATAGTTATTGATTATTGATTTCCTTTGTCTGTGAGACTAGGTCATTAGGTTTTAGTGTGAGTGACTTGAGTGAGATAAATATCGATCTATCGATGGAATTATATTTATTGTCCCAATTACTTATCTATTTGTATCAAGAAAAGAAACTCATATTATAGACTATTAGTCCGATCATCTCTTCCCCACGACGTTCCTGATAGATTGAATAAAGACCCTTGTGTGCTTTTACTTTTAGTTCTGATTCTTTATATTCCTATTCATATTCTAATTTCAATACTTTTCAATTTTAATTATTTCAGATAAAATAACTGCAAACAATTTATAGAGTGATTTTCCTTGATTTATTTGGTTTATTGAATTAAAGAACATCATTATTTTCTCAGTTCACCGTCAGTTATTTGTCCCTGGTGAAATCAAATAAAGGAATATTACTGTATTTACACCATAGCCTGTATGAGGCTAAACTAAATCAGAATATCCGGTTTGTGCGTGTATTTTTACTCTTAAAACTCATCCAACGCATACATAGGCCATACAACAACAAAAACTCTCCCGACGACTAATCTATCATTTAGCTGACAACAGTGCCATAAAAAAACATCTAACATTCCACGATAAAAACCTACAGTCGTCCAACATTAGCAATATCTTAACTAACAATACTAAAATCAGATACCTTAACAACTGCATACGACGACTAAAATTACTAGAAGCCATACTTATCAAAAAACGGCAGCACCTTTTTGAACCGGATCTAATTTAATACCGGCACAAATATACTAACAGTATTTAATAACTAACTATAAACTAAATAAATAATCTATGCAATGAGAAAATCTAAATTAAAAATATTAAATAAAAATAATTCCACATAACCCTCCTACAGCCAGCTTTATAACAAATTAAAAAATAAACTATAATTACACCAAGCCTCATAGAAAAAGAAAATTAAAACAACAACAATCGCTCCTGAAGATAATCGGATGCACCGATAGAAAGCACTCGAGAAGAATATGGTCGAAAAATAACATTTGGGCGTCATTTTGTATAAGTTACCAACTGAAATTAAAAAGACCGCCCGGCAAATTGAAACATTATCCATTAAGATCTGAAAAAAGAATAACTCCGTCGTGTTCAATTAGATTATCTGAATATATATATATATATATATATATATATATATATATATATATATATATATATATAACTACTTCATTTACTCACATAAAATTAATATACGAAAGTATAGATTTATGCGCAAACTTTAAGTATTTACTTCAAAAGTGCTCAATACGTAGGTAGAGGTAGTTAGTAATTTATAATATATATGTATATATATAATATATATATATATATTATAAATTACTATATATATGTATATATATATGTATATATATGTATATATATATATATATATATATATATATATATATATATATATATATATATATATATATATATATATATATATAAAATTTGTGAATTTTCCAATGTTGGTGGTGAATATGTTTTGTTTATTTTTTAATACATATTAATTTTTTACATATAAATAAATTTAATTCAATTACTGGCGTCCAAAAGTTAAGTAACGGGGGAAATTATTAATGAAAAAAATAAAGAATCCTTTCAGTATTTAGTGAAAAGCCCCTTGTTTTCAATCACACTATGGCGTCTTTTGCTGCAAGACAAAATCAATCGTTTACATGTTATAGGTGAGATATCATTCCAGTATTTTTTTTTATTCATTCCCATAAATCAAGATTTGGGGTGGGGGATCTGTGATCTTATCAACAATAATTTTCCAAACATTTTCAATTGGATTCAGGTCGGGACTCTGAGCTGGGCAATCTATAACGAAAATATTTCATCCATTTAGCTTTTTTAAAACTATTTTTGCTTTATGGCACGGTGCGTTGTCTTGCATGAAGATTTCAGAATCAGAAAGACTAGGAATCACATGTGCTTTAATCAATTCTCTGTACATTCGAGCATTAACTTTTCCATGAATCCTCAGAAAGGGGGCCAGTTCCTTTTGAAGATATAATGTCCCATATCATTATACTGCTCCCCTCGAAATTTTACTGTACTTTTAACGCACTTAGGGGACAGTCTTTCTCCATTTTTTTTCTTCTGACATGTGGTTATTTGTCTGATCCGAAAAGATTGAATTTAGATTCATCATTAAAATGAACATTTTCCCATTTTTTTTCTTCCCAAAACAAATGTTTTTCGGCGAATAACAATCTGGCCTTTTTATTTTTAATATAAATTAAAGGCTTTGAGCATAGACCTCTTGAAAATGATCCAACTTTGTTTAATCTTTGTGAGATCGTTTGTCGGGAAACTGTTTTTGTTTTTGTGTAAAATATCGGGATATCGAAGCCGCAGTTTTAAAGCAATTAGAACGAGATAATCGAGTGATTTATCTATCCTCCATCTTAGTTGTTATTCGTGGTCAGTCCGATGTTTTCTTTTCAGTCAATGGTAAACTTTTTTTTCTATTTTCAATAACCCGAAATACAACGCTTTTAGCCATTTTCAATATTTTAGCAATCTCTCCTATGGACTTTTTTTCATCATAATGGTCACAAATAAGCTGTTTTTCTTATATAGATAGCTTTTTCGGAATATTCGGTGTCGACATTTTGTTAAGTTGTTATTAAAATTGCTAAGGTTCGTATTAATTTTCCGCGTTCCTTAACTTTTGGACACCTGTAATTTAATTAAATTTATATGTAAAATATATGTATTCAAAATCAAAAATCAAAAATTATTTTTTATTTAACTACCATTATTAAACATTGGAAAATTCACCAAAATTCCTTTTCCTTTTACATAAATAAAGTTAGGATCCATTCAAAAAAAGATCGACTGTTCCTTAAGTTTTGGACGCTACTGTATATGCGTATGTGTTGATTTGTATGTTTGCGTGCGTATAGTAATCCGGGGATAGTTGTCATCTAAACCCATGCTAGTATTTTACCAATCGTGAATAGGTTAAATATGGCGTCCACTCTCTACCAGCTTACTTAAGAAACCTGCTCCTGTGAGTCGAAGAAATTATATCCTTGCTTGTATTCTTCTCTATTTTATGGGCATTGCTTCAGAAAAGCCATACAGCCACTTGGTGTACGGAGAAAAAAATACTAGTTCACTATCAAAAACTAGGCAATGATAAGTATTATATATATATAAATATATATATATATATATATATATATATATATATATATATATATATATGTCAACCTAGAATACAGCAATTATTAACCCTTAGACAGAAACATCGCTCATGGAATTTGATGATAAAATAAGGGAAGTGAGAGTCACGAAGCTACCAAAAGTATGTTGTAATCCACCCATGAGTAACACTTATATAATTTATATATACATGTGTGTGTGTGTTTGAGTGTGTGTGTGTGTGTGTGTGTGTGTGTGTGTGTGTGTGTGTGTGTGTGTGTGTGTGTGTGTGTGTGTGTGTGTGTGTGTGTGTGTGATTATAAGGCCATAGCTCATGCAAACAATGAAAACCAGAAATCATAGACACGTGTTTTCTTTTGGATTCATCATTGAGTTTTGACTAAAAAATAGGTAATTTAATTTCAGAAACCTGACAAAGAAGGTGTGGGTTAACTATGAAATTGAATAATTCAATATATATCTTAATGAATAGCATGGAATTATTTGTTAAGCCTCAGTCGAATTTTATTGAAAAGTTCGACTAGGGTAAGCTTATCGTTGTATCGGTTTCGATTAATTTCTGCTAATTTATATAATTAAGCAGTCACATTGTGGCTGTGCTTGTACTATTTTTCGGCATGTTTACGGTGCGGTACGTTTTACAGTTTTTAGTGACTTATCGTCCTGATCCAATGTTATTCATTTATAATATATTTAGTGCTTTTCTATGCTTATCTTGGTTCGTATCAAGTTCTTTCCGTAACCATGTCCATACATTTTCCACACTATCCTTTTGCTCGGTTTTATAAATAATTAATGTCGTTCTTTCTTTTACTATTTTGTATTTCTCGTCTTTCTTTTTCCAGCTTTAATTTTCTCTCCAGTGTTCATCTTGGGGATGCTTTTTGGTGGCGTTAATCAGACCCTTATTTTGTATTATATATTTGTCTAGTTTCTTCATTTTATCTTTAATACTTACCAGTCCTCTCCCCGCTTCTTTCCTTTTTACATAGAGTCAGTCAACATCATCTTTGAATGATGTGCTTTGCTCATGGTCATTAGTTTACTAATCCTTTGACCTAGGTATCTGCTGTTGTTTGTAAAGGGTCAAGGTTATCTTACTAGGGATACTGCCAAGTATTTCTTTCTTTTAATAGATTTCTACTATATAATTCAGTTTCAATAAGCTTCTTTTTTTAACTCAAGTATACGCTTTTAATCGTGTCTTTTATCTCTATCGATTTGATAATGTCCATTTCCAGAACGTTCACATATTTATAGGTATTGCATTCATTAAGTGCCCTCTTAACCTCTCCATATTGTATAAACAACACGAATGATACGCAAGAACTTCAAATATTCGCTATATTTAAAATATCTTATTCCTCTAAAGCTGAGATCGAAATATATATATATCGTGTCTTTTATGTCAACCGACGTTATTTAGAATATTGAAAAGAAAGATATTATTAGATTATATATTATAATGTACCTAGATAGGTTCAGCGATACGTAATATATATATATGTGTGTGTGTGTGTGTGTGTTCGTGTGTGTGTGTGTGCGCGCGTGTGTGTGTGTGTGTGTGTGTGTGTGTGTGTGTGTGTGTGTGTGTGTGTGTGTGTGTACATGCATTTGTTTGTGTTTGGTGTGTGTATGTTTGAGTGGGCATGGAAATATATTGGAATGAATAGCGATTTCAATATAATTTCACAGCTTGAGTGTAATGAATTCTATCAACTAATGGAACACATTTCTCAATAAATATAGCCAGGAAATGCTGGAACACTTAATTAATCTCTTCAAAATCCAATTATTCTTTAATACAGATGCACATCATCTAATATTTGTATATATAATATGTAAGTACGTATATATGTAAGCGCGTCACTCTCTCATATATATATATATATATATATATATATATATATATATATATATATATATATATATAAAAGAATACCGATCCCACCACAAGTAAAATTAATTACGCAGACAGGAAAGTTTTAAAGTTCCTTTGCATAATATAATGCTACTAAATATTAGGTCTCGTTATTCTAATTTTTATCAAGATATATTAGAGGATTTGGATTTTAGAAAAAAGGCTGAAACTTAAGTGGTCTTAAGAATAATTTTCAATCCATGGATATTCTTTATTGATGTTTTATGTCTATGGATCAAATTAAATGCGAATCTAAAAACTTTAAATGTTTAAATAAAAGGTGGTGTCTATATTACTTATACCTTTAAATACAATAATATTACTTATATATTTAAACTATTCAATAAAAACGAAATTTGGAGATTTTTTTTTATTTATTGATGTCGAACAGTTCTTGCTAAAAATCATAAAATCGCAAATACCTGAATTTTCCCGAATACTTGTCTCCCCTGAGATCCTTTTCGCATAAAATCAAAATAAACCTAATGCAGGTCAGAATTTCCCATATTATTTAGTTTATTGGTTTAGGAGTGAATCCTCTAAATACAAACATGACTGTAAAACGGGAAGAGAAATGGCAAATATAGAAGCCTATGTGTATGGCACAAAAATAATGAGAAAAATAGAAAACCCAAAACTGAGAAAAGCAACTATCACTGCAATATGTATACAATACAGGAATCATGTATTCTATTCAAAGCGATTGTGCATAATATTAAGTTGCAATAAATAAAGTGCGCCGATAGAAAGTAAAACTAATATGGGTGTCAAAGCACTGTCAGGAGTACATTTTTCGGGGAAATGATTTTATATTTAAAGTACATTTACGAGAAATAAAAATAAATTTCCTGGGCTGGATTGGGCTGCGATGATCCCATCCATTCCGGAGAAGGACGTTTTTAATTCATACATGGAAAAATGATGCTGCTGTTGAGATACATGTGATATATTTTTATTAGACTTATTTAAGTACGATGACGCAAAAATGGTACGCTTATTGAGGCCATATTAATTAAACAAGGAACCCCGTGAAAATATGTTGCTGCTATTAAATTACACTCTGTATGATTTTTGTTTTGTTTTTTTGTTTTGTTTTTTTGTTTTGTTTTTTGTTTTTTTTTACGTTGATTAAAACTAAAAACACCTGGGATCGTGTAAAATATTTTTTCTTTTAAAAACTTTAATTAAAATATTCTTCTTAGAATATTTTAATTAAAGTGATACAAATAGAAGCTGAAGACGTCTCCAGTGCTCTGCGCAAATAATCCGTTCCATAGAAAACATTCCTTGGCTCACCAAATGAAAACATATTGCTGTCAAAATAAGCTGTATATCATTTGTTATTAAAATATTTAAGATTGACAAAAACCAATTGTTAAGCGCATGCATCAATTGGTTTAATCTTAGAAAAGAAAAAAAGGTTATTACGTTTTTTTTTTACACAGTAATCACCACTTATCAAGGCCCGGAAGACACTCAGGGATAAGGGTTATTGCAAGTACATTACGTTAGTGTGGAGATTTGATGAAGTGTTTAATTAAGGGGGCGGTTCATTAGGAATTTGTTAACATTGGACTTGAAGACATCCGAGTTGTAGTCTGGAGGGAAGCAGGCAGACGGAACAGAGTTCCACAGGCGTGCAGTTCTAAGAAAGAAGCTTTGTTCATGGAATCCGCGTTTTGATTTAGGCACAGATATAGAGTGGGGGAAATTTTTCACAGTGGATTCAGCTAGACGGGTGTTTTTCGTGAAAGATTGGCGAGGGGGGACCAGAGATTGGAGTTCAGACGAGCACCTACCATGGAAATAACGATAAAACAAGGATAGGCTCGCAACGTCTCTTCTGTGGGAGAGAGGTTGCAGGGTAGAGAAAAGCCACGAAGTCTATTTTGTACTCTGTCAAGGCAGGATAGGCTGTTTTTAGCAGCTCCTGCCCAGATATGGCAACAGTATTCCATCCTTGGACGTAAACTCGCCATCGTATACTTTACAACCGGTGTAGCGAAACGTATGGTTCGGCCTTTGCTTTTTATTATTTAATAACGTCAGAATGTGAGAAAATCTTCTAAACAGGACTTACCAATAAGAAAAGCAAAACTTAACAGATATTGAGAAAAAGAACTTAAGCATTTAAAATAATTTCTTCGCAATAATTAGAAATAACAACAGTTGTTGTTTTTTATTAAGGACATAAAAAGCTAAAAATGTGACAGTGATTAGGAATAAATGGTTCAATTTTTAATAAGTTCTGTCGGGAATTGTTTCAAAGAAATTTAAAAAAAAACTTAGATTTTTGTATGAAAAAAAAACACTGTAAAAGAGACAAAAAGATTTGGCAAGTAAGAATCAAATATCGATTGACAATAATTATTACCATCGATGTTGGGGTTCTTTAAAGAATAGGATAGCAAATTTTCCACTCAGGCATAACCTACATGGATCATCTAGGTCCCTACATGTACTTGCTTATCTTACTATTTTCCATTTAACTATCGGCGAACGTCCAGTTTCTTTGAGTTCCCAATATTGGTTTGCTAGTGCTGCTTTTATTCGGTGTTTTTGCTTTGAACGCAGTTTTATGGTCATAATCTCTGGTTTTGAAATCTACAGAAATCATACCTCCGTGATATTTCTTGTTATTCGGATTTTCGTTTGCAAATATTGTAGCCTGGTAAACTATACTTTTTGTTAGACATTTATTTTGAAGTGGGCAGAGTGTGCGGGATCTACAATTGCATTTATCCTGTTAGGATTTTTTTCTATTTGGGTTGATGTTGATTAGGTTTGGTCTATTATTATTATTATTATTATTATTATTATTATTATTATTATTATTATTATTATTATTATTATTATTATTATTATTATTATTATTATTATTATTATTATTATTATTATTATTATTATTATTATTATTATTATTATTATTATTATTATTATTATTATTATTATTATTATTATTATTATTATTATTATTATTATTATTATTATTATTATTATTATTATTATTATTATTATTATTATTATTATTATTATTATTATTATTATTATTATTATTATTATTATTATTATTATTATTATTATTATTATTATTATTATTATTATTATTATTATTATTATTATTATTATTATTATTATTATTATTATTATTATTATTATTATTATTATTATTATTATTATTATTATTATTATTATTATTATTATTATTATTATTATTATTATTATTATTATTATTATTATTATTATTATTATTATTATTATTATTATTATTATTATTATTATTATTATTATTATTATTATTATTATTATTATTATTATTATTATTATTATTATTATTATTATTATTATTATTATTATTATTATTATTATTATTATTATTATTATTATTATTATTATTATTATTATTATTATTATTATTATTATTATTATTATTATTATTATTATTATTATTATTATTATTATTATTATTATTATTATTATTATTATTATTATTATCATCATCATCATCATTATCATTATCATCATCATCATCATCATCAATAATAATAATAATGTTTGTGCAAACCACCACCACCACCACCAAAAAAAAAAAAGATATTTGCGCTTCCCATAACCACGCACAAAGGAGATGGGTGAACCCAGATGACAACTCTTCCTTTGTCCTGTATGCGTTATATAAAAATTAGAACAGCTTATGCAAATTAACCTGGGTTCCTGTGCTAGCCTTCCCCTAGGTGACTAATAAAAGCAACTAAATGTTCGTATAAATTTAGATTTTTTGTCCTGTAGACGTGTGCTAGCAACGAAACGCGGTTTAATTTGCGTAGAAGAGAGAGGGGAGAGAGAGAGAGGAACGGGGAAGAGAAGGCGATTATACTTATAATTTGAGTTCAGCTACTGGTATGGCTTTAATTTTTTCAAATGTGTGGCAAAAACGAATTTATTTTTAGTCCCCGGACAAAAAGAGGGTGGACCTGTAAATTCACCCTTGGCCGTCCCTCCGTTCGTCTGTCCGCACTTCTCTCAATAACTACGCCTTAGAATATTTTGAAATTTTGCACAAACATTAAGCATGATATACGTAAAAAATGTAACAGAACTGATTTTCCGGGAAAACTTCGGTTGATCCCCTGGGGTTGCCTTTCAGGTTAAAATGGCTAAAATTGACATTTTGTGCTTATAAAAAAAAATGATGCCTTAGATGTTTTATAAAACTTTCTGAAAAGTTGTAACTAATTGATTTCTATATAATTTTGTTTGTCTATACTTCGTGATAACGCTTGGGTGTGCCTCAGGGGCTCTTTTAGGGCTATTAAAAACACTTCATTTTTAGGACTATTTTGCCATCTTTGTCCAAAATTTTCTGTGTATGTCTATTTAGCAATTTTACATGGTACTGAACTCAAATTTAAATATGGAAAGGCGTTGGGGACTTTTGGGGCTAAATTGGGGGAAGGGCAAATGGTGGACTTAGTTATTTCTTTTTTTTTTGCATGGTACAGAACTCAAATTTACATATGTTTAGGCCTAAAACTGCACCGTTTGTTCATTGTCACCAGGAGTTAGCGAACCTTGGGGAGTTTGGGGGCTAAATGGGGGTGGGGCAAATGCTGAACTTAGTCATTTTTTATGCCTCGTTCACTGTGCTTCACTTGTTTAATTCTTTTTTACATCACTCGATGTATTCACTCGGAGATTTTTACAGTAAAGGAATTTCGTGCACAGATACAATCGCAATTTCTAACCAATGCATTTGACAGAGAAAGGCAAATTAATATACACCATTCGATTCAAACAAGACTGCAGGTTTTGTTGAATATTCGCTTTCCGTATGAGTGAAAATACCATACCAAATTCGCATAACGAAAATAAAATGTATTTTTTGTAGTTGTTGTTTTTAATCTATAATCGTCGGTGTTTATTTTTATTTCTTGTTTGTATTGACAAAACATATTGCCTTTGAAGCGCAAGGGGTTATTGTGTTGGAGTAAATATTTATATGGGACACGTTGAGGGATTAGATGCGCAGCAATATTTTTGTTCACATTACATTTAATTTTTTGTGTGATGGTACAGTTGAGGGAACAGTGAGCAAAGCGGACCAGATAAGCTAATAGAATAAGAATTCTTTTGGCATATACACTGACGAGATGATAATTTGCTGGGTGTTTATGCACTTATTGAACCATGTTATTTTTAAATAGTATTTTCAAGTTAACTTAAAGTTTTACGATATTTTTTTTTTTTTTAGTAAATTGTTAGGTGAACGTACAGAATAGTTACAAAGCACCTCCTCTCGCCATGTTAAGAGTGGCTTTCTAGATAATAACGTTATTATTTCAGCAAGGTTCAATAAGTGTATAAGTACCTTTGCTGTTTGTTGGGTGAGTCGGGCGATTTTACGTTGAGGAGACACAAGAGCGGTAATTTTATCGGAACACATTTCGTGGAATTTCTTGTAAAACAATCCCATGGAAGCAACACTGCGAAGATGTTGTATCATTTGGTTGTTGTTGTCTTCCATTTCATTATTTGAGTTTTAATTCGTTCTTTTTGCTTGAGCACTCTGTGACTTTATGTTCGTGCCCTTTGTAAATATCGATCTCACATAGTCTTATATTCATTGGCACTTATTCGGATTAAAATTCAAATCAAATCAATGTGTAAATTCTTTCAAGTGTATACTTTTATAGAGAATAGTTAATTCGTTTTCTCTCAGTGAGTTAACCACACGCAAGACCATGAACCTCATTACGTCTCTGTCTCAGTACACACAAAAATACCTACATACTTTGGAAAAAGAAGATATTGCCACACTTAAATAAACACATATACGTATATACATACTCTTGTTTTCTTTGGTGCTGTTCGATTCTTCTATCGCCATAGGTTCCCATAGAAAAAATGTGAATTCAAAGATAATTACCAACCGTGATTGCTAATCGAATCCTTTATCTTGCTAACCAGTTCAAATCATTATCTCAAACAATGCCATTAAATTAAATGTTAGAGATCATCTTCTCTTTTCTTGAACAAATCTCAATCTTTTGTGCACATTTTTTCCTTCTCTACCCGCCCCCAAACACATTTATTTCATCTCTGTTGAGGCAGATGCATCATGTAGCTAAATCAAGGAAGTGCAGTATTATATTATCCAGACTCTCCAATACGAGAGACGTTCCAAAAGTAAAGCGTTCTATTTTTTATTCCATCTTAACGGACCAAAATGGATTGAGAATTTCACTGCTATGAGTTCTTAGACTATTTTGTTGCAGGTATTGACGGTGCAAGACTCCAAGAAAACAACTCCTGTTATGGACGTGCGTCAGAAGCACAGATGTGTCAGTGAATTCTTCCAAACCAAAAAAAAAAAATTTGAATGAATCACCATTCACCGGCATCTGTTGAACGTTTACAAAAGTCGATGCAGTTGATGTCAGCACAGTTAAGAGATGGGTTCATCGATTTCAAAGTGGCGACAGAGATTATGCAATTATAATTACTAGTTTCGAAGCTTAGTAGTAGTAGTAGTAGTAGTAGTAGTAGTAGTAGTAGTATGGGTAGAGGTTTATCTCATAGCATGGGTTCTTCATTATTTATTTGGTGCGCCAATACAGAGTTGTTTTCGAACACATATTTGGGTCTCTCTACGCATAGAAATAGAAACATATGTTAACGAGCATCTCTCCCCCCCCCTCTCTGGCTTTCTTACTCTTTCTATTTTCTCTCTCTGTGTCTCTATAAGAGAATGGAGAAGGAGAGAGGGAAAATAGAAAGAGTAAGAAAGCCAGAGAGGGGGGGAGAGATGCTCGTTAACACATATACACAATTATAAAAAAAGACAAAAGTAGATTTCCGATTTCCGAATTCATGCCATACACATCTTTCAAATACATGCGCTCGCACACACACACGCACACACACACGCACACACACACACACACACACACACTAATTTCCATTCGGAGAAGATTGAGAGAAGACGAGCTTTTCCTTAAAACCAGCTTCCCTTAGAAAAAATAGTTATAAATGAGGCTTACTCAATTTTAAATGTCTATAATAGAAATGAACATATACTTTGAGAGTTGCTTCCTGATTTGTTTGTTTTGTATATGCTATATTTAAAATAGATTACGGTGTGCAATATTTGAATTCATTGTTTTATTCAACCTTAGAAATATATCCTTCCATGTTTGCTCGAATTCTCTACAAACGTTTACGAGTCTTCCAGAAAATGACTTGAAAACTAGCGAAAAACTTTAACATGACTTTTCGAAATAATGATCAGATGGAACAGATGAATAATCTACGTGTGAAATAATATATACATACATATAATGTTTATAAAAATATGTGTGTATGCATCCATATGTATGTATATATATATGGATGCAAATATGTGCGTATAGATATATACACACATATATAAACATTATACATATACATATATATATATATATATATATATATATATATATAATAAATCCCACAGCCAAACAACGGCGAAATTCGAGTCCTGGACTTCCGGTTCTTTGACTGTCATGGCTCTTGTGGGCTGCGACGTTGTTTGGCTGTGGAATTTATTATATACAATCTCTCACATTCTAAAATCATATATATATATATATATATATATATATATATATATATATATATATATATATATAAACATATCATTATTTTCACGCACAAATTATTTATATCTTCCATTTGCTGATCCTTATTTTCAAAAGTCATATTAAAGTTTATTTTGGAGTAACTTTCGTCATTTTCTAGAACACTCAAAAACCTAAGTACCAAATTCGAACAAACATGGAAGGATATATTTCTAAAGTTGAATATATATATATACATATATATATATATATATAATGTATATATATATGTGTATATATATATATATATGCAAGTGTATACGGTCCGTTCAAAATTACAGAAAAATGATGGTCTTTGGCAGTGTTCACACGTGCTATTCTTTTAAATATACGTGAGATATTCATATTTCCCTGACCTCTAATCTCGCCATGGACATGGAATATGTGCCTACATTAAAGATGGCCTTCCATGTGTAGAGACATCTCCAGAGAAGACCCTAAATTGCCCGATATGTGCTTCTGGGTTGCACTTGCACATACCATTGCGTTTATATTTGCCTTCGATCGCCCACATAACAGCGAAGTTACTATTTTTAAGAGAACATTGACCACATCCTGTCCGCTCTTCCTTCGGCTAACATTCACGTCTGTGGAGACTTCAATGTTCACAATGTTAGCCAACTCAAATAAAACAGATGATGAGGAGAGGTTCTGTCACGATTTCTCCATTTCTTATGACCTAACTCAGATTGTTTACGAACCCACCCGTGTGCCCGATACTGATGGCCCGTATGCAAGTCTCCTTGACTTTTTCTCATAACGTCCTATGTTCATTCTCCGTTCTGTCGCAACTGGGATCTTCCGATCACTCGGTTATTTCAGTTAAGATAAAAACAAAATCTAATAAGTCTTCCGACATATCTTTATCCTACAATATATCGATACTCTATGGCTTACTGGGATAGTTTTCCTACGTTTGTATCAGATCTACTTCTACGTTTCTTGTTAAAAAAAGAACGTGTCCTCTATAGTATCAAACATGACGAAATGATTACCTGTAGGTATAGACCGTTTCATACCCTTCAAAACTTTCAAACAAAACCTAACAGCAAACCGTGGTTCTCTCCAGAATGTGCTGCTGCCATTGCGTAGAGAACCACTATTCTCATTACTTCCAACGTTATAGATGTACTAAGACTAAAAATCCTTCAGGACTGCCAGCAACCACTGTAAAAGAGTAATAAAGAACGCAAGAGGGTTGTATGCACAGTCCGTCAAGTTCAAATAGTTAAGAAGCGGCTTGGTTCCCACCAGTTTTGGCAAATAACAAACAGGGTCCTGAATAGAAGCGTGTGCTCTATCCCAACCATCATCAATGGATCTGGGGTACTTCGTCAGCATTGGACAAAGCCAAACTCTTTGGCAAGAACTTTGCTACTAATTCTACTTTATACGACTAGGGCCGCCCCACTCCGTATTTCCTCCTATATCTGAAAACATGCTATGCGACATACAAATATATGTGCGTGATGTTGCCAAGCTAATCAAAAACCTAATCGATTCCAGTAAAGCAACTGACCCTGAGGTATTTCTTTTATAGTGCTGATAAAGCTTTAACCAGAACTAGTTCCCATACTTACAAAGCTGTTTAAGCGTTGTCTTTAGCAGAATTGCTTCCCAACACCGTATTTAAAAGTTCAGGTGATAGCTCATCTCCCTCTCAATACAGATCAATCAGTCTTCTGGATGAGCAAGTTGCTGAAATCTGTTTTTTAATAGAGAAGTAGTCAACCACCTCAGCAAAAATAACCTCCTCGGTGACATGCAACATTGTTTATGGTCTGCTAGATCTACCACAGATGTGTTAAAAGTTATACCTCATAGGATTAGCGAATCTCTCGACTGTGGCTTTCTTTTCTAGAGCAATTGCTCGATATATCAAAGACCTTTGATAGGATATGGCATAACGGTCTACTCCCCAAATATTCAGTTACGGTATAGCTGAAAATATCTTATATTATTAAATCGTTTCTCTCTGATAGGTTTATAAGAGTAGTGGTTATTGGGCAGAAATCAGGAGCTTACAGTGTTAATGCTGGAGTCCCTCAGGGGTCCATCCTGAGCCCAATACTCGTCCTGATCTAAATATTATCTAAAGCACTGGAAAATATGTCAGTGGTAGAAAAAGAAAAGTTTGGGTGACTATTCAGATTAAATGCAAAGACAAACGTCTAATTTCATATCTAACTTTTATAGATGGGTAGAGGAAAAGTTACATATAAGTTGCCTATTAAATTGATACAAAACTTTAACCATTGCATATATTGTACTTGTATAAGCTTCTAAGAGTGAAGCAGACAAAATTGTGTGTAACTTACTATATGTATATTTTACGTAACTATTAGGTTTTAGTTGTCTATTAGCACTTTTAAATGAATACTGTAGCAATTATACATACAATAAATTATGTGATATTATAAGTATATAATATAGATATATATGGAGAGAGAAAATGATAAATATATAGGTATATATGGATACGTGCGCAGTTTTAGACATATATATTCTTAATCTTTGACGGTTTTTTATTATTTATTTATCTATATTAATTCATTTAATTATATTCTCTTATATATGAAAATAATTTTTGCTGAGTATAGCTTCATAGCCAAAAGTTACAAATATATAACTTTGCTTAAGCACTGATTAAAGTTAATTATGGTTATGTGTTTTAAGAAATTATAAGAGTTTTCGTTCAAATCCATCGATTTTCATATTTATTCCTGGTCCATATTTTTCTTAAGATAATCATACATGCAGAAAGTCGAGGGAACTTTCACTTTAAAGCATCAGATCTACTACTACCACCACTCATATACATCTAAAAAAAAATTATATAACACATACTTTATTAGATCTGTTATTATTCCTTATTTAAATATTGTTATAATACGTTAAATAATTTACATCACTGTTTCTCTACCTTTCAGGATCCGTGCCCCCCTTGCTGATTATCTCAATATTCGTGCCCCCTCTGCATTTCAACAAAAAATGCAGACTTTCTTTTATGTTGTTTATTTAGCTACTATAGAAGTATACATCAAAATGAAAATTTTGCTATAAATGACACACTTGCTGTTGAGATCGTGTGTAGAGACCTCTTGTGTCCGGCACCGTCTTGGACACTGCTAGGCGAACATCGTTCCTAACATCAAGACGGTTTATTGGATTTCGTTTTAATGGTCGCTAGGTCAGAAAATCTACATCATCAAAGGTAAGTTGTAGCAAATTGTATGAGCATTACGGATTCCTTCTTGCTGAATAGAGGATACGCAATCTGAACAGACAACTAGAAGTTGAAGAGGTCTTCTTTGTATCAGAAGGTCAGCTACATTGCTTTTGAAACCCGGAACTCTGCTAGAGCTCTTGCTTCATCTTCAGTAGGTTCAATTTCAGTGTTGAAAGTGTAACTGTATCATGGAATATCCAGGAGTGCTTCGTCGAAATAAGATTTGAACTCATAGGAGAGAATTTCTAGATGTTCAATCATGCAACTTTTGATGCGAGATCGAAAGATCAATCCTCTGCGTCTGCAAATGCTCGTCCAAAAAAAGAAAAGAGGCTATGAACCAGGCTTTGATTCGTGCCTGCAAACGTTCTTGAGTTTATGAGTGAAAACATGAATTGATATCAATGCGGAATAAAGAATTATTGAAAGAAACTAAAACGAAATATATTCGTATTGCAAAACCCATAGTCCAAGTAAAATAAAAATGGTTATCGGGATCAGATAGTGATTTGACAGATTAATTACTAACGATAAGAAACTCCAAAAAATCGAACAAAACATTTGATTTTATAGTATATATGATGTGGTGAATCACCCATAAACGACATATGAACTCTCCTAACAATATAAATATACGAGAGGTTAGTGTTACTCGTAGTTCGCCATATTTGCATTAAGTACTTTAACTATCGTTTTCTGTGTGGTTTGGAATACAAATAGCTTTTTACAACTATATCCGTCTCCGAGTCTTTCCTTGTGATCTTTTCGAGCCACAACAGTGGTGTGTGTGTGTGTGTGTGTGTGTGTGTGTGTGTGTGTGTGTGTGTGTGTGCGCGCGTGCGCCTAAAGGTGTATAGTGTTTTATAGGAATGTTTGAAATCTGAGCGTTTAATCTGTAATCGGGATTGTTTACTCCTATGATATTATTCGCACTATGGAAGTAAGTAAAATTGTACTTTTGATACACGTTTACATTGCATTACCGACTGCGTCAGCACTTGATTATTTATGAAGGATGGGGTAATCTCATCAGCATCAGACAAAGCCAAACTCTTTGCCAATAACTTTTCAGCTAATTCTACCCTTTGCGACCAAGGCCGACAACTCCAAATATTTCATCCTGTATCAGAAATCACGTTATGTGATATACATATATCTGTACGTGATGTTGCCAAGCTAATCAAAAACCTTGATTCCAGTAAAGCAACCGATTCTGACGGTATTCTAATTATAGAGCTCAAAAAACTTCAACAGAACTAGCGCCCATGCTTACAAAACTGTTTAAACGTTGTCATCACCCTGGAAAATCTCATCAGTATGCCCTGTATTTAAGAATTCAGGTGATCGCTCATCCCCCTGTCAGTACAGGCTAATAGGTCTCATGTGCGCCATGAGTAAGTTGCTGGAATCTGTGTTAAATGCAGAAGTAATCAACCATATCAGCAAAAATAACCTTCTTAGTGACACACAATATGGCTTCCGTTCTGCTAGATCTACAGCAGATGTGTTTACAGCTATATATCATAGGATTAGCGAATCTCTTGACGGGGGCAACCTTTCTAGGGCAATTGCTCTTCACATATCTAAGGTCTTTGATAGGGTATGACATAAAGGTTTACTTCACAAGATCCCTAGCTATGGTATAGCTGGAAATGTTTTCTCAATTATTAAATCATTTCTTTCTGATAGTTTCATAAGAGTAGTAGTTGAGGGGCAAAAATCAGAAGCTCACAGTATTAATGCTGGAGCCCCTCAGGGGTCCATCCTGGGCCCAACTCTTTTCCTGATCTACATTAATGATCTTCCAAATCACATCCTTACATCATTTGTAGACAGTTATGCTGATGACACTACCATCTATGGTAGCACATCTAAGACAGTAAATGACCAAGTTCTCTCCGATTCTCTCTCCTCTGATCTTTAGCACGTGGTATAACTGGGAAAGGAGTGGCTGGTTACTTTTAATGCGTCTAAAACCAAGCTTCTCTCTTTATATGATCAACGTTCTGATCCCCATCTGGCATCAATTGAAATGAATGGCTCTTGTCTCAAGTTTTGACAAGCTTCTGGGCTTGACAATTGCTCCTGATCTTAAATGGAACAAGTACATCAAATATGTTGCCAAGGCCGCTGGAAAAATGGCGGGATCCTTCTATCGATACAGTAGATATCTCACTGCTGATGCAATTTTCTTTCTATATAAGGATGGAATACTGTTGCCACATCTGAGCAGGAGCTGCTAGAAAGGACTTATCCTGCCTTGATAGAGTTCAAAATAGACTTCATAGTCTCGGAGGAGATGTCCTTTTCTCTTCCCTGCAACCTCTATCTCACAGAAGAGAGGTTGCGAGTTTGTCTCTTCTGTATCGTTATTTTCATGGAAAGTGTTCGACTTAGCTTCAATCTATGGTCCCCCTCGCCAATCTTTCACAAGAAATACTCGTCTAGCTGAAAACACTATCACTAATTCCCCCCACTCTTTATCTGTGCCTAAACCTAAACGTAGATTCCATGAACAAACTTCTTTCTTAGAACTGCACGCCTGTGGAATTGTCTTCCGTTTTCCTGCTTTCCAGCTGACTACAATATGGTTGTCTTCAAGTTCAACGTAAACAAGTTCTTGATGAGCCGTTCCACTTGTTAACAAATTTACCGAATTTCCATTACTAACGATTACTATATTGTCCAATTTCTACTGTACACTCTTTAACCCTTAATCTCAAGTGGCCTCTTGGCCTTGATAAGTGGTGATGCCTATGTAAAAATAAAAATAATAATAATTTTATCAAGAATTCTTCATAAGTTTTGGTTTCAGTTTTGATTATGGCCGAAGGAATTCAAGTTATCTATCTATATATATATATATATATATATATATATATATATATATATATATATATATATACATACATACATACATATTTTTTTCATGCGTTTTTATTTCGGTTTCGATTCAAGCTAATGCACCCAAGTCATATGGATGTATTTTCTTATTTTTTAAATCGCAACTTTATAATATATAAAAATTGATAGAACATTAACTCTGTAATAATATATACAAATCTGCAAGAATTAAAACATCATATTTAAGCGTAGTTTACCAACGGGCTTTGCCGGGCGTCCGTGCCAGATTAGATAAATACTTTTGCAGTTTTAACAAAAACCCTACAATAATATCAGAGCGTTTCCACGTACACTGAACATCTACAGAATGCCAAGATCAATATATTAGACATGAATGAGTCCCCTGTGGAATCTCCACATGTCCTGCTAGTTAATATAAAAGAGGAATATGTTATCGGTTAGCGTGTTGAGTGAGAACTTAATTTTATCAAGTGCAAATGTCCTGCTTATTTTAATTAGCTTTATACCCTTCGGAATGTTATCATATGCGTTCAGATAATAAAGCAACCCTATTGCTTCCCTTGAGTTCTTCAATCACAGACCTGATTACAGTTTTTATATTATATAAAATACGCTAATAAAAAATAGACCGCTATTGCACTCCCTGACTCTGGATACTGATCGCTGCCGATTGCCAGACAGTGTTATTAGTCGACCGAAAGGAAGTTCAAGTTGACGGGTGGTTGAAGATAGATGAGAGCTTTGAGTGGGCCAGTGTTAATATTGGGCAGAATATTGAAAAGCAGTCCATGATTTGGAGGGAAGGCGGGGGGATATGATGCAACGACACCTAAACATGTTCCACGATAAATTTATCGATTTCATTTTATCTGTTTAGATTTTATAGAAAATAGAAAACTACATTAATCTATATATATAAGCGAAAATGTATGTATGTTTGTATGTTTGTGTATCTGCTAAAAACTTTCGACCGATGCGACGAAAATTCACAAACTCGGTATCATATCGAAGCCCCATCCTTCGCTTGAAAAATATCGAAAAATTGGCAAGAAACGTTGACTTTTTCACCCCGAAATCGACAATTTTCGACAGGGAGGGGGTCAACAAAAACGGGTTCCTCGTAACGATGACCGATTCTACGCATGCGTCAGATGACGTCATGACGTCGTGACCTGATTTACTTTAAATAGTTGAAAAACCGAGCACATTTCATCTACGTGGCTTTAGCGCAATTAATTAGCGTGTTTGTTCATTATCTGAACGTTTTGGGTTCGAATCGTGGTGTGAGATCTTTTTTTGTTTGTTTTTTCGATTTTTTAAATTTAGATATTGAACCCTGTGTTATTTAAGCCATTTTTCACGTAACGTTCGTTTTCCTTTTTTTTTTTTTGTTTTTTTTTTTTTACTTCGCTTATTCTTAGCGACACCCCAAAACACCCAGGTATCCACCGATTTTTTAAATTTTAATATCGAAACAGGCTCATTTAAGCCATTTTTCACGTGTTCGTTTTTTGTTTTCATCGTTCGTTTGCCTTACGTTAGATTTTTTTGTTTTGTTTTTATGTTTTGATTACCCCCCCCCGCTTAATTAAAACGTTGAATGCTTACATCGTCGTCGTCGTCTTCGTCTTCGTCGTCGTCGTCGTCGTCGTCGTCGTCGTCGTCGTAACGCTCGACGACTTTCAAACATCTTTCACTAACTCATTCTGGCTGGCTAATTTTATTTTCAAACTTCGCCTCAGGGCTTCGGGTTCGATCCTACCCCCCTCGGTTTCTTTTTAATTTAACACCACACACACCTACAAACACCCGAGCAACGCCGGGTACCCCTGCTAGTATAATATATAAAAGGAATATTCTCTCTTGGACCATCATCATCAGAGTCGGTCAAATCCACGAATTAAGTAAAAGAAATAAAATCTGTTTAATGTTGAAGGGGAAAACGTTGCTGATGAGAAACAAAAACGAACACGTGGAGTAAAATGGAAAACTGAAATTAATTATGTAAATAATTACAATCATTTAAATTTTATATAGTTTGGAATCCAAATGAAGCCTATTTAATGACATTTAACGATCCATCACCTGTTAGATAATTGTTTTCTGTTGCTCCATTTCATTACACCCTACGTGGATTTTCCGTTAATTTCAAACGTTATGTCGTTTTTATTATTGTTCTACTATGAAAAATCTAAAACGTAGCTCTATAAATATAAAAAGTCATATTTTTGTATTCGACGGTGTACCTGTACTAGATGTTATGTATATATGAAATATATATGAAATGAAATACAATAAGTCTTCAGATGTACCTCTCCACCGTACTGTATATCAATACTCTAGGGCTGCCTGGGATAGCTTCCGTACAATGATATCTGATCTACCTCTATTTTCCATGTTTAAAAAGGATGTGTCTTCTATAGTATCAGACCTGACCGAATGTTTAATTGTAGGCATAGACCGATTCCTACCACCAAAAAAAATTTTAAAAGAACTAACAGTCAGCCATGGTTCTCCCCAGAATGTGCTGCTGCCATTGCGCACAGAAATCACTTTTTCCATAACTACTAACGTAATAGATGTACTGAGATGAAAGCTGCTTTCAGGACTGCCAGCAACCACTGTAAAAGAGTAATAAAAAATGCAAGGGAGCTATATGCTCAGTCCGTCAAATCCAAAGTAGCTGAGCAGCGACTTGGTTGCCACCAGTTTTGGCAAATAGCAAACAGAATCCTGAACAGAAGCATGCGTTTTATCCCAACCATTATCAATGGACATGAGATCATCTCATCAGCATTCGATAAGGTATGGCATAAGGGCCTACATCACAAGATTTCCAGCTACGGTATAACTGGAAATGTTTTCTCTATAATTAAATCATTTCTCTCTGATAGACTCATAAGAGTAGTGGTTGATGGGCAGCAATCAGAGGCCCACAGCATTAATGCTGGAGTCCCTCAGGGGTCCATTCTGGGCCCAACTCTCTTCCTGATCTACATCAATGATCTCCCAAAACACATACTTAAATCATTCGTTGACATCTATGCTGATGACACGACCATCTATGGCAACACATCAAAGGCCGTAAATGACAAAGCTCTCTCTGATTCTCTCTCTTCTGATCTTGAGCGCGTGGTACAATGGGAGAAGGGGTGGCTGGTTACTTTTAATGCATCTAAAACCAAGCTCCTATCTTTACATCATCAACGCTCTGTTCCTCATCTAACATCAATTGAAATGGATGGCTCTCGTCTTGGTGAGGCGTCATGTTTTGACAAGCTTCTGAGTTTTACCTTATACTCCTGATCTGAAATGGAACACGTATATCAAGTTTGTTGCCCGGGCCGCTGGGAAAATGAGGGGATCCTTCTACCGCTCACTACTAATGCAATTCTCTATCTATATAAAAGCCAAGTACGTCAAAAGATGGAGTACTGCTGCCAATCTGGGCTGGAACTTCTAAAAACAGCATATCCTGCCTTAACAATGTAAAAAATAGACTTCGTGGCTTAGTGGGGATGCCCTTTTCTATTCCCTGCAACCTCTCTCCCACAGAAGAGACGTTGCGAGCCTGCCTTTGTTTTATCGTTACTTCCATGGAAAGTGCTCGTCTGAGCTCCAATCTCTGGTCCCTCTCCCCCTCGCCAATCTTTTACGATAAACACTCGTCTAGCTAAAACCACTGTCAGTAATTTCCCCCACTCTTTATCTGTGCCTAAATCAAAACGTAGATTCCATGAACAAAGCTTCTTTCTGAGAAGTGCACGCCTGTCGAATTCTCTTCCGTTTGCCTGTTTTCCACCGAACTACAATTTGGATGTCTTCAAGTCCAACATAAACAAATTCCTGATTAATCGCCCCCTTAAGTAAGAATCCAATACCAACTATTACTACGATATTATCCCATTGATTATTGTACACGCAATAACCCTTATCTCCGAGTGACTTCCGGGCCTTGATAAGTGGTAATCCCCCCATGTAAAAAGAAATATATATATGTGTGTGTGTGTGTGTGTGTGTGTGTGTGTGTGTGTGTGTGTGTGTGTGTGTGTGTGTGTGTGTGTGTGTGTGTGTGTGATCTTTTCTTGAAAATATGCTTCGTTTAATATCAGAGATGATTTGTGTTTACATATTTTCCTTGATCCTTTTTAGATTGCTGATCAAGTTTGGAATTTCAGATTTTGTATTGGAAGATGAATTTGTCGTACTCGTGCCATACCCTTGGACTTTTGATTACTTCCGCAAGCATAATATAACCCCGCAGTTAAGACATTAAAATTAGTAAAAAAAAAAAAAAATACAGTACAGTAATAATACATATGTATATAATCAAATAAATAGCACCCTAGGCGGGGAAAATACCGTAACCAGGCGCCGGAAAAACATTGTATTCACATAGTAACCTAAAAAACCGTATACTGGGGTTCTACTGTATGTAGATTTGAAAGTTTTGATTGTTAGGATTATTTGAACTACTGTTTATATATATATATATATATATATATATATATATATATATATATATATATATATATATATATATATTATTCTTACATTTCAGCCGATGTTACCGCTGGCCTTCTTCAGGTGTATTTTTGTCGACCTCCGGAATCTATACAAAATTTTGAACGGAATTATTTTTACTCCACGGGCGTAACATGCTCTCTGAAGTAATAGTGTGTATTCTTTTCAGACACGTGAGAGATTATATTTAAAATGTAATGGAAAAGTTTATACTGCTGTTTGGAATGTGAACAAAGGGTAAATCACTTTTTATGAACCGGTTCAATCGAACATGTGGAAATGAAATATTAATGCGACGCCTTTCTGTTTTACTCCATAAAATCTGGACTAAATAAAGTGTTTCACAAGACAGAAATGATTCTTTCGAGGTTTGAATTTCTAAAGAAAAGGATAGCATTGGTAGCCTTGGAAATTACTGTGGAATTTGTAGCTTTGATTTATTTAGTGAGAAAATCTGTGTGTTTGAAATAATGCCTTAAATTGCATTATTGATAATGACTCCCCGTAATCACAGTTAGATTCTGTGCGTTTTATTGTGTAGAGAACAAATCTTTATCAGAATTTGACTTTGCGAAAGATATTGATACCATAAATAACGAACGTTGTGACAAAAATAATAAACGTGATTGTTTTGATAAGTGAATTTCTCGATTTAAACTTTTAATTTTTATATGACAACTTGGTTAAATATCGGTTATAAGTTAATCAATTATACTGTTGTAATAAGTCTTGTTAAACCGGCTGATGTGATTCCACCAATAATATTAACAGTATATTTTGCAATTTTTCAGATGGGGTATATATTATATATAGAACGAGTGGTGCAATATTTAATAACAGCCGGTTTAGTCTCAATACAAAATAGTTGCATCGTTAATGAGAGAGTTCTTAATATGTTGCTGACTGTGGTTTTATGATTTTATAACCCAGTCTTATATATCCCATGGATTCTTTCTTGATATATGAGCGGTAGTAAAGATAAATGTACTTTTTAAATCAAACTTTGTTTTGTTACCTTTGTTTTTGTTCTCGCTTATTGTTCATTATTTGAGACCATGTTCCTGCCATTTTGTCTGTTTACTGAAAGAGACATAACTCTGGCAAATAAATAACTGGGTAATAATGTTGGTTTCTTTTGATTGGGGCTTTGTTAGACTACGAAACAATGGAAGATTAATATATTAGACAGTTTTGGTTTTCAGTTGGGTTTATTAGACCATGCATAAATGGATGAATAATTGTTTTGAAATTCAATATTAATTATTTGATACGATGTAGGTTTAAAAATCAGTTTGAATAAACACAGTTGTTACTTGCCAATCTGCACCGAAACAGGTTTTCTCTAATTCTCGCATATTTTTTAAACTCCCGTTGTCCCCTAACAAGGCATGTCGACGTAAGAGGTTACTGTTTGGAATCATGCCTAGGAAATATTAACACGATGTTGGTTTATGTTACATGTAAACTTCTCCATATCAGTACAGTCATTGACGTAGGTAACAGGAAGAGAATTACAAAGTCTAGCTGTTTGAGGGTAGAAACTATCAGAGTAGAAAACTTTCTAGCATTTAGAGACCTCAACAATGACAGGGTGAGATTTTGTTGCTAAACGGGTTTGTCGGGAATATATACGTCCGAGGAGGCACAAGTGTACCAAGTTCACCAGAGAAAATGCCATTAAAGTATTTGTAAAACAGGCACAGAAATACAACATCGCAGCGATGGGACAGGGGTTGGAGCTTAGATCACAAAGTGGAATATATTAGATTAAAATTCTGTTGGATATCTGATCCAAAAGGCAGAGGCTAGAGGTAAATGCACCAACCAAAATGTGGAAACAATACTCCATGTATGGGTAAATGGTAGAGGTACACGATACTCTCAGGTGCGAGTAGTCTTCTAGCTTGATAGAGGGAACCCACCTTCTTTGCGGCAGCTTTCGCGTTGTCCTTAATGTATTTGTTCCATATACGTGCATGGAAAAAAATGTGGATAAATTTGTATACGTAAGCCGTACCCTCAGCATTTTGTGAAATTTAAATGATGAAATCTCTCTTATAACTGGAAATGCAAATATCGCATTTTGAATCAGCGTTATTAGAATCAAGGTAATATTTCATTTTTAGACGAAAACATGAGTATATAACACTTGTGGTTTATCATCCTTATTGTATGCATGCAGAACGTATGTACCTTACCAGAAACGATTACAAGTTGAAATCACGATAAAAAATAAAGTTAGATCATTCATGCAAAGTATATTTGATGTTTTATGAAGATATATGGATTTCTGGCTGTTTTTTTGTTTCTTTGTATTTATTTTTTTTCGTTGCTTTTGTTATTGTTTTGTTGTTTTGTTGTTTTGTTGTTTTTGTTTTTTTAACGAGCCTGTAAAAACGTGTTTCAACAAACAAAGGCACGGGTTCAACATATCTAAAAATAAAATAGTCGTGCCAAAGTGGTTTTACCAAAAAGATCACTAAAAGCAAACGCATTCGAAGGTCATGCGCACTCGGATAATTTCACTCCTCTTTCTGATGTAATTCCGAATTCATTAAGCAAGTGGGGATAAAAATATCCTTCCTCTTCGTCGAACTGACACTTCTACCATCTAATTTTTATTTTCCTTGTCAATATTTTGTTCTTCTGGGTTTCTTATTTGTTTTTCTGCCATTTTTTTCCATTGTTTCCTATGTCGACTATACGCGCGGTAAATCACATGCTCATTTGAACCTATTCTAATGTGGCGTGTTGGGTAACACGAACCAAACAGAAGTGCCAAAGAATTCATGGGAAAATGAGAAGAGGGAGAGGTGACAAACGAATTTGTTGAGGCTTGTCTTTAGTTTTGCTTATTTTTTCTTTTCAGATAATCGATCATTTATCGATATCTGAACTTCCTTTGCCATTCAGCTGTCAAAATTAATTAAGATAGCAGTTAAAGAAATGCACTTTTCATGTGTAATCGAACAGGTGTGCGACGTTTATAACTATAACGCACACTCACACATGCACACACATTCACACATGCACACTATATATATATATATATATATATATATATATATATATATATATATATATATATATATATATTCGCTACTTATCAGAGCCCCAAAGGGGACATACAAACATAAGGATTAAAAAGATCGTCAGTTATATATATATATATATATATATATATATATATATATATATATATAATTCTAGCAGAACCCGTTAACCGGCGTTGCACGCTATAAAAATGCACCCCCTATAAAAAAATTAAAATACGGTTGTTGTTGTTGTTGTTGTTGTTGTTGTTGCTGCTGCTGCTGCTGCTGCTGCTGCTGCTGCTGCCCAACCTCAGTTTCCTCATGTTAAGAACGGCTTTGGTAATAGACACCTCCAACCTCTCTATGTTTAGAACGGTTTTCGGAATAGACACACCCAACCTCCCTATGTTAAGAACGACTATCGAAATAGATACCCAATTTTATGAGGGGGGTGTCAAAATATTTGCCCCAAATTTAACCTTGATAATCGTTGTCAGGATATCCACCTGCAAATACTATAAACCAACAAAAATAATTGAGGGTGGCAGTCTCGGTTGGATATAATTAGATTTGTTCCTCACGCGTGCGTACAAATATGGCGGCCACTGATTTAATGTGCATAATACAGGCTTTTATATTTTGAAAACTATTTTTATGTACTAAATATAAATGAGATTTTCCTGATCAGCATAATCAAAAACCTTTAACAGTCGGCATTTTAAAGAAAAGTTTGAAGCAAAAGTAAAAATTTACCTATAAAAAAACGTAAACAAAGTTAATATTTGTGGAGTGTCGATAAAGAGTCCGAAAAAGAGAAACAAAATACTCTACAGGAGGTATAATTTTTCTAAAATCAAACATAACGGCTATTGAAATAGACATCCTATTTTGTGAGGGGATGGAGGATGTCAAAGTATTTGCCCCCAAATCGTTGTCAGAATACCCACCCGCAAATACTATGAACCAACAAAAAAATGGGAGGGGCAGTTTAAAAGAATAAAAAAAATAGCATTGTCGAAGGTTCACTAAGCCGCTCCAAAATCGAAAAATAAATAATTACACCCGTACATATATTTTTTCAGGGTTTCTTTTTATTGGGGGTTAGTGGCGTGTTGTTAATGTGTGCATAGGTATATGTAAGGTTAAATGTATTTAATTTCTGTTTATGAGCGGTTATTATGTTTGTATTTGGTTAATTTTTTAAAACGATTGCCTCTTGTAGAGAGTGTCGCCATATGTGAAAAGTTCTGGAGCGGTTACTTATATATTAAAAGGGAAATTCCATAATAATCGAATTGTAAGCTCTCAGCCAATGAGAATTGGCGGGAATTGAGATGGGAGAATTTATTATTTTTGAATCAGGAAATGGAAATATTATGTTATGTCTGTGAGTTTATGATCCGGTTACGAATGTTGCAAACACAATATATGTAGAATGGGTATATTTCCTTCCGGTCTTGACTGAGAGCGATAGGAATACTTAATATTTAGGGAGAAAAATAGGAACTAATTCCTCTAAAGATGCACTAATTGTGAGTGTGTTGCTCATAGGAGGAAATTTAGTATTTAATATAACGACTAAATGTGTCTAAAATGTCGTTCTAAAGTTGTATAAGATAGTAACTAATAGTCTACGTAATAAATTTGTATGTAGCATCTGTTGTTGAAAACCTACGATACTTTTGTCCGGAGGGGAATTTCTGCAATCAAAAGATTAATATTATATATAAATATAATTATTACTATAATTATTTTTTTTGTTTTTTTTCATTTTTTCATATTTGATATATATATATATATATATATATATATATATATACATACATATATATATATATATAGAGAGAGAGAGAGAGAGAGAGATGAGAGAGAGAGGATAAAGATGAATAATTGTAAATCATGAATCAGTTTCAAAAGGAATAACAAAATAAAATCAAATTGGGTGTACGATCGTTTCGGAAACGATTTCTATTTTAATAATATTGACAAATAATATCGGCTATAGTTGACAATATTTAGTTTTTGTTTTTAATATGACTTCCTCATCAATGACAATAAATCAACATGTTTAACCTGAAAAGAAGAAATATTATCAGGACGCATACATAGGGGATGGGAAAATATAACAACTCTAACCCTCTTTAAAAAACAAACAATATAATATTAAAAAATAGAACAGTAATCCAATTATATTATTAGCATCATCATTATTATTATTTTACTTATTAGTATTATTTATTATTTATTATTAATAATATTATCATTATTATTAATTTTATTAATCATTAATTTAATTTTAAAAACCTAATAAATAATATATATTGCCATAAATAAGGTGTTTGCCCCCGTATATAAATTAGAATTACCTCTTTTAAATTAGGAAATAGACATAACATGATTCTTTCATATAAAAATTAAAAACATATAAAATATATAAAAATTAAACAAACGTATATAAAAAATACTAATACAATATTTACCCTATTTAATATAAAAATTAAAAAAAAAACAATTTAATTTAGAAAAATGTCACTGTAAAATGTAAACAGTTTTTCACTTGAATTTTTTATATATATTTTTGTATATACATTTTTTGTAATCTAGTTATCTCCCTTGCATCTTATAAAAAATTAAAAAATTAGCGTCCATAAATCAGATGTTAGTTATTTTTAAATACAATAAAACATTTTATTATCAAGCGTTTAATTTAAAAATAAACAGTGAATAATTAATTCAGTCATCTGTGATCAGAAAACAAATGAAACAATATCCATATATATATATATATATATATATATATATATATATATATATATATATATATATATATATATATATATATATTGACAAGCTTAAAAATAATTATGGACAGCCCCTGTACCATGAATGTAACCAAATTTTGCTTTTTTCAAAATATAATTTTCTTTCTAGATATAAATCTTTTTCCCTAAAATTAAGCTTTTCAATTTGTTTATATTACATAATATTCATCTTATTTAAAAATTCTTTTCATTATCAATACATAATTTACATAAAAAAAATGTTCTTATGTTTTCTATTTTCAGGTTCATCTGCCTAATATTACAAAACTGCTAGTTTATTTTGGTTTCTTACCCTATCCCACCTTATTTGTGCTGATGGGGAGGCAATATTAAAAAAACATTTATTGTCAATTATTGTCAATATTATTTGTCAATATTAATAAAATGATTATCGTTTCCGAAACGATCGTACACTCAATTTGATTTTGTTTTGGTTCTTCTTTTGTAAACTGATTCATAATTTACAATTATTAATATTTTTACTCAATATGAAAATAGCTCTAGGATACATATACCTATTGAGCTTATTATATATCTACAGTACTATGAGCAATGTTCTTTTAAAGTATTAATACATTAAATTAAACTTTGCTCTTCTAGACTTCCAGTTTAATTATCTCTCTCTCTCTCTCTCTCTCTCTCTCTCTCTCTCTCTCTCTCTCTCTCTCTCTTTATATATATATATATATATATATATATATATATGTTACGTAGTGTTATTATTACAATGATGAATGTATATTCTTTTGTTTCCATGTTAAGAAAGATAAGAGTCTTAAGAGTGTTCATGGAAGTAAGAGATCTTCGAGGTTCATGTGTGTGATTATGTTGTGAGATATGTTGTGAGATATGGTGTGAGATATGGAGACATTAACAGGTGTATATAAAGAGAGAGTGAGAGTTTATAATTGAGAGAGAGTACATATAATTACACTTTGAGAGGGGATTTGATATCTAGATAGATAGACTGATAGATTGGCATTTATACCGATAGATTGAGAGGTTGACATTTATGCTTTTGACAGTTCTGTTTGACCGGGAGTGTTTATATAACATAAATAGACACATATACTTTCTGCAATGAATAGATTCCAGCCAAAATCATATTTATTATTTATTTTATCAGAATCAACAATTTACTGGACATTCCATTTAAAACCTATTGTTCTTTAAAACTTATCTCCAGGGTTCGATTCCCGTTTTCTCTAATTTTATTTTCATTTACTAATTCTCTTTATTTTTACTTGCATGAAAAAGGGGACAAGCATTTTTCATGTAACATATATATATATATATATATGTATATATATATATATATATATATACAGGAAAGGGCCATAAGTCGCGCACCAAAGGATTTGAAATAATTCTGATAGTAATAAACGTTATTTATTAAAACCAAACTTAACCAATAAACTGAAAAACACGCTGTACATGCTGATACAATCATAAAAGAAGATGTATCTTATACCCAAAGAAAAGAAAATATATTTTGCCCCGCAGATTTTACAGTTTCACATCACTTAATTCTTTGGTGCGTGACTTATGGCCCACCCTATATATATATATATATATATATATATATATATATATATATATATATATATATATATATATATATAATGGTTATACAGTTTTTATTTCCTAGATGTAGATTCACTGAAACTTTTGTGTTTATTAAAGAGTGCTCGATGAATGAACAGAATGTGTTTATAATATGTTTATAGTTTATATATGCACACATAATTAGCTACATATGTGCATACATGTTTCTATAGCGATCTCTAGTCAGAGATCACCACGTGATCTAACCTAATAACTGATGATCTCTGACTAGAGATCACTACAGAAATATATATGCACATATCTAGTTAATACTGATTGCATAAATAAACAATATATATATTATTAGAGAGAGAGAGAGAGAGAGAGAGAGAGAGAGATAGAGAGAGTCATCCAAATTCAGCTGTTTCACTATGTCATACCTCTTCAATGTAGTTAGGCGTGGTGATATTTTTCGTGTCGGGATACAAAGCTCCACCGTCAGATAACAAGAAATTGTGATCAACTATTGATCATTTCAGATGTACACGTAAATGCTTTCGCCAGACGAACCGAGTTTGCTGTGAAATCAACATCTGCGCACAAATATAACATTGTCATTATTCCCACGCATATGTTATACACACGCACAACGTTTTACAAGTCTGCATGCACGTCTATTTATATGCGCAAAATCGCTAATATCTAGTAAGGGAAAAAAGAAATAGTTTGGTAAAATATATAATGATAAATAAATAGTTTAATACTTATCTATAACAACTAGGTGAATAACCGTGTCAGAAAGATAAAATTAATTCGCAAACAACAGTTTGGCACCATTTTATGTCCCCTTACGAAAATTAAAATCAAGGGATAATAAAACAAAACTTTTGTTTGGAACTTTTATTCCAATTTTGCTCAAAATCAATGAGATCATTTTGATTCGAGAAAATTTCTCAGATTTAAGGCATAAGCTTCTTGTTAAACGCAATCTGTTTAAAGATACGATGCAGATTAATAACATTGTTTCGTGACGCAAAATCCGAAATTTCGTTCTTTACTAAAGACGTCTTTTAATTTTTGGCACAATCAATTAACTTTATCTAATTTATTTTAGTGAACATTTTTCGTGTTTTTTTTATAATAGATGAATATTGACTGTTTAATTTTTTGTATTACTAATATGTGAATCAAGTCGTAATTATTTGTATTTGCGTAAAACTGTATGGCCACAATTCAATGAAAAACGATAAAATACAGAATATAATTTGCCTTTAATATAAATGCTGGAGTCCCTCAGGGGTCAATCCTGGGACCAACTCTCTTCCTGATCTACATCAATGACCTCCCTAAACACATACTTAAATCATTCGTTGACATCTTTGCTGGTAACACGACCATCTATGGCAACACATCAAAGGCTGTAAATGACAAAGTTCTCTCTGATTCTCTCTCCTCTGATCTCGAGCGCGTGGTTCAGTGGGGGAAGACGTGGCTGGTTACCTTTAATGCATCCAAAACCAAACTCCTATCCTTACATCATCAACGCTCTGATCCCCATCTGGCATCAATTGTGATGGATGGCTCTCGTCGTTGTGTTTTGACAAGCTTCTGGGTTTGACCTTTACTCCTGATCTGAAATGGAACACGTACATCAAGTCTGTTGCCAAGGTCGCTGGAAATATGGTGGGATCCTTCTACCGCTCCAGAAGATATCTCACTACTGATGCAATTCTCTATCTATATAAAAGCCAAGTACGTCCAAGGATGGAATACTGCTGCCATATCTGGGCAGGAGCTACTAAAAACAGCCTATCCTGCCTTGACAGAGTACAAAATAGACTTCGTGGCTTAGTGGGAGATGCCCTTTTCTCTACCCTGCAACCTCTCTCCCACAGAAGAGACGTTGCGAGCCTATCCTTGTTTTATCCTTATTTCCATGGCAGGTGCTCGTCTGAACTCCAATCTCTGGTCCCCCCTCGCCAATCTTTCACGAAAAACACCCGTCTAGCTGAATCCACTGTGAAAAATTTCCCCCACTCTATATCTGTGCCTAAATCAAAACGCGGATTCCATGAACAAAGCTTCTTTCTTAGAACTGCACGCCTGTGGAACTCTGTTCCGTCTGCCTGCTTCCTACCGGACTACAACTTGGATGTCTTCAAGTCCAACGTTAACAAATTCCTTATGAACCGCCCCCTTAAGTAAACACACTGTACTTGCAATAACCCTTATCCCTGAGTGTCTTCCGGGCCTTGATAAGTGGTGATCACTGTGTAAAAAAAAAAAAATCTCTCAAATAATGAAACAATAAGTCAAGATCACTTGTGTCTGTTTCCCGCCTATGTGTAACATTAATACGTATTGATTTTTTATATGTTGTATCAGTCAAAAACTTATTAAAATAAAAAAAGGAAAGGAAAAGAAACTGACTTTTTAAAATTCTATTGAAAAGATTGTAAATATGACTATTTTGAATTATTTTTTTCTATATCCTCGAATCGGCAATATTTTCCGTCCCGGCAACGCCGAGTAATTAATATTTTCTTTTTAGTCAGAGAATGACATTTTTTTATTTGGAAATTATTCGAGGGAATTTCCACTCAACTGCCTTTTCCTAATCTTATTAAAATCCCTCTCTCCCTCGATCGGTTCCCCCCTGTATCTCCTTCCCCCTCTCAATCTCTCTGTCACACTCTAATTTCCCTTAGCTCTCTCGTGATTATCTCCCTTTTCTCTTTTTTCCATTCTACAAAACACCCCAGTTGCTCTTTTCTCTTTTTATCTTTAACTCCTCTCTTCATTTTCTTTGTTTCACTCTCTATACATATATTAGTCCATATCTCTTTCCCACGTCCCCTTTAATCTTTGATTTGTTCTCTCTCACTCCTTTCCACAATCTACTCTCTTTTTCTCTATCCATCTCTCCTACACTCTATGCCTGCGCTATTTTCTAAATTTGTACCTTATATCTTTATCTTCCTTCTTTTTTCCCAACCCTCCTTCAATTTTGTTTCTATTTCATCTCTCTCTCTCTCTCTTTCTCTCTCTCTCTCTCTCTCTCTCTCTCTCTCTCTCTCTCTCTTATATATATATATGTATATATATATATATATATATATATATATATATATATATATATATTGCAATAACATCAAATCGGCTTTTCTCTCTTTTGTCTTGCCTGACATAATTACTCGCAATCAAATTTTAATCCCCTTTTAATACGCTGTCAATCCTCGCTTGAAATGATCGCTTCGGGTCGATCTGAGACGTAATTTCAATTGCGTCATTTCAAAAAGCTAAGCATCAATCAACTAGTGTCGACAGAGATGGCCAAGTGGTTAAATCGTTCAACTAGATAGTTCTTTCTTGTCTCTTATACATATCAACACCTTTGTTGGTCATTTAATATCGAAACGCAATGTATATTATGAACGGTTCGTTGTGTATTTTTCCAATGCTAAAACAATCGTCATTAAGAGGAATAAAAAGTGAACGTTAGATTTACTTTCGATATCCATTCATTGAAAAATTTATGTCAAACAATAAATCTTAGAATTTTACATAATTTAGTTCAGAATTTCCATTTACAGTAGAACCCCGGGATACGGTGGCCCAAGGATACGGGTTTTTTATTGTTGTTTAGTTGGTTGGTTGGTTGGTTGTTTTTGTTTTACGGCATATCAACCCTTTCCGGGTTATTTAATGCCGAATCCAGTGATTTTGAAGAACAATTTTTTAATAGAGTATATTTGTTGTTTTTTTTTAGGTCGGTTTCTATTTAACCCGTAGTTGGGACCCTAACAGGTGCTACCACTCCGGGTCAGAGTGTACCTGGGAGCAATGGCAATTAAAGGGTAGCTCCACACTCCCTAAAGCCCGCAAGCGGCGGCCTCACCATCGGATATAGTTTAAGCTCATATCCAGGACCTTTTTCAGGTTATGATGTGGAATACGATGTTTTTTCGGCTCCTGGTTGCGGTATTTGCTTCGCCTTTATAATGTTATTTGATTATATAGACGTGTATTATATACTGTACTGTATTTTGTTACTAATTTTTATAGCCATATCCCGGGGTTCTACTGTAAATTATGGCTCTATCTCGCATATTGAGCTTTATTTGTGTGCTTATAAATATTGATATTAATATTTATTTGGACTTTTGGTTTAAAGCATTATACAATCTGTAATCCTCTGTCATTTCACCATATATATATATATATATATATATATATATATATATATATATATATATATATATATATATATACTAACAGGCCGCCCGGCATTGCCCGATCGTAAAATACTCTTGAATGTGATATTTTGATTAATGCAGATTTCGTCATCATTTATTACATTATATTAAACCCAAAATATTGCAGTGATTTAAAAAGTTTTTTAAAAATAACTCGTGTGACACCACCAATTGCGAAACTAAAACGTTTAGCTTACGATTTAGTTTTTCCTTTGATTTGACGGTAATGTCTGAGTTATGAAAACATGTTTGCTGCAAGGCTAAAAATTAAAACATAAACCAATAGCTTTTACGTTACGCATGCATAATGCCTTCTTTCGACCTTCACGTGGCAAATTCCATTTTTTTATAATCAAACTTTTGCACCGATTTTCCCTGGATTAGACACAAATATAGTTGTGCGTGGGCTCGAATACCCTATATATTAAGTTTCATATCTGTAGACGAAAAACTGACAGAACTGTTTGGTAGATAAAATTTTTAAACAAATATATATACGCATACATAAATATATATAAAAGAGGTTTGTGTTTTACGCACATATTACGCGATTATAAATCATGTAGAATATCTGTATGAATATAATTACACGTAATAGTTAACTAAAGATGATCATCCCATGAGAAAGCCGCAAAAACTAATAGAGAATTAATTAAAATGAATGTTTAAAAGGATATGCAAATGAGATAGATCTTTTTCAGATGAATGCAATTCCACAACCCATATATAACAAGTTGTATTTTCTTTTTATATAAATAGAAATAGGGGTTTTAAATATAGATATCAATAAAAAAAAAACTTATAGGAATATATATATATATTAATTATTATAGTAAAAAATAATTATATTATATATATATATATATATATATATATATATATATATATATATATATTCCTATGAATTAGTACGGGTGAAAGTATATATATATATATATATATATATATATATAGGTTGGAACGATAAATTTGTCGCCGTAAATAAAACAACACTGCAGCCTTATTTTGAAAACTTCTATTGAAAAAAATCAATTCAGATAACTTGATCATCTGGTAGAGCTGACATTTATTTAATGTAGCTGCCTTCGGCCTCAATCGCAGCCTCGATATGGGTCCGGAACTTAGACCATGCTTTTTCCATATGCGCTGGCTAAAGATCGGCGAATACTTGGAGGATGGCGGCGATTGGGCTGGCTTTGGTGTTGTAGGAGGTTATATTGGTGATGTTCTCACCGTATGACAAAACGAAGTAGTCCAGCGGGTTAAGGTTGAGGGAGGACGGGACCAGTAAGAGAAGGATACAAAGTCGTAGCACTCATTCTGAAGTCAAGCCTGGGTGTCTTTGGACTTGTGAGCCGGCGCCGAGTCCTGCTGCCACAGACAGGATCTTCCAGCGTCCATCTGATAGCACCAGGGGATCACCACACTCTTCAACACATCCGGGTACAATTTGGTGTTGAATTTCAAGTCGACTTCGAAGATGTGAGGTGCGTGCTGTCACTCACGCACACACGCACACACGTACACACGTTCACGTGCAAATAAACGGACGTTTATTACTTTTACTTTCCCCGCGCATTTGCACAAAAAATAAGTTCTTTCAGTAATAACATAATTTCAAATACGCCCACACGCTTTTTTCACAACAACAAAAGTAAAATGGACATATTTCTGGCGGACGTAGTTCAAGACAGTACCACGTGACACAAGCGAAAATTTAGAAGATTGTCTTTTTAACGCTTTCTCAAAAACCAAATACCAACAGTAGCAATCTTGCGCTGGAGCCGGTTAAAAAAGTATTTAAACGCAACAAACATTCTTTCTTCTCTTTTACTCTTCTTTCTTCTCTTCTCGCTCTGACGTGATACGAGAACATGTCTCTCGTTTCCCTCTCATCGTCGTTTTCAAATCTATCGAAACCATAATTACACACGCCACGCAGGCACCCAAAAAATCACACTTGTGCATACAAGCATCCATTCCATACCTTTTCTATAAGAATTAATAACAACGGACTACTTTCCTCATGGGACTTTTGAATAAGGCGAACTTCGCCAGTTAAAACACAAACCTTGAAATAAGGATATTATTTTCACACAAGACTTTTACCTCCTAATCTTATTAATTTAACGAAGGACTTTCTATCTAACATGACTTTTTAATCTTAATAATTCCACAAAGGATTTTTCTCTTATTTTGAACATTCTAATCATAATGATTTCTCAAGAACTTTTACCGATCGGACCTTTGCTTGTTCATCTTGTTATTTTTGTTGAAAAATAAATGCGGTGCATTTTAAACGAGAAGGAGGTGACATTTTGTTTTATTCCTTTTTTATTTCATTTTTTTTTTTTTTAGTTTTCTTTGGGGCAGAGAAATTTTATTTCACTTAAACTTCTTTTCCCCTACAAATTGGCGACACCCGACCGTGAGATGAAATATGCACATCCTTCTGAAGCACACAAATCGGCGGTTATCGCGCACAGCTGTAAGAGAAAAAACATGTCTGCCCTGACCGAGAACAATTCACCCATCTCTCCTTTTTTTCTTACCAGGCTATGAAATTACATCCTTCTAAAACCTACAAACACGAAGCAGCACACAAGTGAGTGTACCTCACACTTCGCTGCAGTTTAAAGAGTTCCACATCACGTTATTCTCCCATTTAAACCGGGACAGCAGACATCCATCTGCACCGACTCCTTGCCTACGTAAAAAACACAGGCCGGTAATTTAAAGGTTTCCAAATCATTTTCGGGATTAAATCAAGCAAAACAAGAGCATGGATTCGTCACTTTCAGAAGTATTTCCAGCCACCCTATCGTTAAACATCTCGGTATTCAACCCAGCCAACATCAAATCCTGGTTCATCCAAATGTAAGCTTTATTCGATGCGAAGCGGATAACGTCGCAAAGGACACGATACACTTACCAGGTTGAGAAATTACCTACCCATGTTGTGGAGGAGGTAATAGATTTACTTGAAACCATACCAGAAAAACTTAACGACCGGCTGAAGGTAGCAATTCTAAAACGAACGTCGCAGTTGTGACATCACATGCGCACCCTTTTGGGGATAATAAGATGTCGGAGAACATAATGAGGAGTCTGTGATTGCATAAACTACCAGCATCAACAGTGCAAATCCTCGCACCACGGCAGAAGGAACAGAGCCTGACAAACTGGCGGAAATAGTAGACCGAATTCACGAGAATCTCCGGCCACGCCGAGTAAAATCGCTACGACAACAGCCTACGCAACTAGTAGATGGTCTGCAAGAAAAAAGGAAAACTGGTTTTCATCAAACAGAAACGGAATCATGTCGTCTTTTCTATGGCGACAATTTTATTGTTCCACCTTATATATATATATATATATATATATATATATTTTTTTTATATATATATATATATATATAATTTATATAGACAAAAATTACATAGTTGCTACACTGAACATGCTTATGTTTCGAGACGATTGGTTTATTAAAAAATCAAAGTCGTTTCGTCAGGCAACAGAAATAAAGTTTATCCGGTATTCATAATAGCTGAACCTTAAATGAAAAAAGAGAAAAATGTTGTTTGTTTTTTTTTTAATTAAAATATTAAATCGCCAACTCGAAGTTCGAGGGGTGATATTCAAGTGACATTTTAGATTCAGAAAAAAGGAAAAAAGGAAAAGGGAGCTACAACTAAAAAGGAGAAGGAATTGACAGTCAAAAAGAAAAAGAGAAGGGAGAAAGGAAAAGAAAAGAAAAAGAAAAGGGAAGGAAGAAGAGTGTAAAGACATAAAGGAGACATATGAGGAATCAGTGTATTTACATTAAATTACTATCATGGATGGGGAGAGGTGGAGGCAATATGTTAAGTAAAGATGTGTTTAAACATGACACGTTGAAGAAGGAAATACGTGCAAAATGGATGGGTGGGGAAAATGACAGTTTATATAGATTGAAAAATGACACGTTATGGATTTTATTTAAGCTTCCACATCGATATTTATACATGCCTGGAACCTAGCAGGAACAAATACACATATATACACACATATGCGTGCAAAAACAAAGATAGCTTTATATAAAACATATCTAAACTCAACAACACTTGATCCTGTAATTGTTTAAATAAACCTGAATGCCCATTTGAACGCAATTGTTTAGTCAAATCCGTAGCATACAAAGCTACCATCACAACTGAGGAAAATCCCCATATAAGTAAATACTATATGGGAATGGCTGGTAACATTTTACAAGAAAGCTTCTCCGGTCATAAATGTTCATTCAACAACTCAAAATACAAGAACAGAACCTCACTTGTCACATACTCCATTTATTATTGGCTGTCAATTCCTTCTCCTTCTTTTAGTTGTTACTCCTCTTTCCTTTTTTCCTTCTTTCTGAGTCTAAAATGTCATTTCAGTATCACCCCTCCAACTTCTTGTTTGCAATTTAATATTTTATTTTTTTAATAAAAAACATTTTCTCTTTTTTCATTTAGGGTTTGGTTTTTATTAAACTAATCGTTCCGAAACATTAGCATGTTCAGTGTAGCAACTATGTGATATTTGTCTATATAAATGAAAAAATATTATACTCTGCTCTTTCTATTGAGCACTCTTAATAACCTCGTTTTAATTCATGGGTTTTATCTCCTGAATACCTTTAACTTGGTATATATATATATATATATATATATATATATATATGTATATATATATGTATGTATATATATGTATGTATATATGTATGTATATATATGTATGTATATATATGTATGTATATATATGTATATATATATGTATGTATATATATGTATGTATATATATGTATGTATATATATGTATATATATATATATGTATATATATATGTATATATATATGTATGTATATATATGTATGTATATATATATGTATGTATATATATGTATGTATATATATGTATGTATATATATGTATATATATATGTATATATATGTATGTATATATATATGTATGTATATATATATGTATGTATGTATATATATCTATGTATGTATATATATTTATGTATGTATATATATATATATATATATATATATTAAGTAATGTGATTTATAATTTAAAAATTAAAAAAAAAATTTTTTAATTTAAAAATCAAATTTTAATTAAATTAAAAATCAGTTTCATAAGAAGGAACAACAACAAAGTCAATTATCTGTACGATCGTTTCGGAAATCCGTGCTTTTTATTTGTGGTATACATGAAGTCACGTAGAACAATTATACATAGTTTTTTTGGTAAGCACGGTCTCCTCATCAGCAAATTTAGGAGGATTTCTATTGAAATACTACAGACTAAAAACATACAAAAACCCTAAGAGAAACATAGACACTGAAAATTTTGAAAATGACTTAATCAACCTGATTAAAAATATTAAATTTAAGAAAAATAAAAAATATATCACTCCAACACTTAAAAAAATAAATAAATTTTCAAAATCTATTTCTACAAGCCACCAAAATAAACTCATAGTACCGGCAGATAAAACTGGAAATTTCTACACAATGGACTATATACAATATAAAAATCTAATATATAAAGAACTTAATAAAAATTATAAAACTACTAATAAATCAGCACTAAATAAAATAAATAATGATGCAAAAAACATTTTAACTAAACTTAAAATAGATAAATACACAGAAATAACGGTACCAGGTACCCCGAGATTTACTTTAAAAGACCACAAACACAGCTTCAATATTAACCCTACTATTAGACTCATTTGCCCCTCGAAATCAGATATAGGACTGGTTAGTAAAAACATATTAGATAGAATTATCCCCAAAATTAAATCCATAATAAAATACCCACTATGGCAATCTTCCAACCAAGTAATTGACTGGTTTTCTAATATTCAAAATAAAAATAATATTAAATTTCTTTCTTTTGACATTGAATCATATTACCAATCTATATCACCTATCCTACTTAATAAATCTCTATTAATGGCACGAAAATTAACTAATATAACTCAAGACGAAACTAAACTAATACTTATAGCTAGACAGTCTTTAATAACATTTGATAATAAATATTGGACCAGGAAAAATACCCCTAACCACTTCAACATTTTAATGGGATCGACGGACTCGACTCAGGTCACTGATCTAGTTGGCCTTTTCCTTTTAAATGAAATACATTGTATACTCCATAAACAATTAAAACTTGAAGGAGGGCTATATAGAGATGATGCACTTTTCATAACGAATAAAAATTATGAAAAAGCAATTAAAGCTCTACATAAATTATTTAAAAATTATGGACTTAGTATAAAAATTGACCCTAATAAAAAAATTGTTAATTTCTTAGACATAACCTTAAATCTTGAAAATTCTACCTTTGAACCATACCATAAACCTAACCAATCACTTCTATATGTCCACAATCAATCAAACCACCCTAAATCAATATTAAAATCAATAGTTCCCAATATCGCCCTAAGAATTTCTAGACTGTCTTCTACTAAATCAATATTTACTAAAAATGAAAAATACTATAATGAAGCCCTTAAAAACTCTGGATATAATTCACAAATTAAATTCATAAATGAAAATGATAGAAACATAAACTGCATTAAAAATAAACCTATTAAGAGCGTAATAACATATAATATGGCAATGTCTTCCCGTATACGAGTTAAGAAAAATAACCAAGAGACAAAAAAAGATAAAACCAAACTACAAATATTAGATAATGATACAAATAAACAACAAACTAAAACCCGCAAACGTAAGAATAGACACAAGGAGATCCTATGGTTCAACCCCCCGTATTCCAAAAACCTAGAAACAACATAGCTAGAGAATTTTTTAAAATATTAGATAAGAACTTTAAAGCCCCCCATAGATATAATAAGATTTTCAATGAGAACACAATTAAAGTCTCTTACTCTACTATGCCTAACCTTCATCAGAAAATAATTAGCTCTAATAATAAGAAAATTAATAAACTACAAAATACAACTATACAAAATACATCGGACTGTAACTGTAGAAGAAAAAATAAATGTCCCCTACAAGGCTCATGTAAAATTTAAAATGTTATCTATAGCTGCACAGTATCAAAAACTCCAAATATACAAGAACCTATCAACAGCCATAACTCAACTACCAGATTAAATAATAACACCAACTTAAATCAATCTACCGATCAATTACTAATCAACCCACCACATTATAATCCAACAATAGACCTAACGGAAAATAATCATAATAATCAAGAGGTAATATATATTGGTTCCACATCTGGCCCAATAAAACATAGAATTTCAACGCACAAACATTCTTTTAAAAATAACTCTCTATCAAACCAAACTACTCTATCCAACTATATTTGGCAACTAAAAAATAGCAATATTTCTTTCAACTTAAAATGGCAAATAATTGAGACTTGCAAATCATATAAACCATGAGATAAATTTTGTACACTATCTACAAAAGAAACCCTAAAAATTTTAAAATATGAAGATATAAAAAGCACAACCAAACTAGTAAATTCAAGACATGAGCTTCTATCATGTAATCATAAACGTTGGTTTAAATTTAATAAATATAAACCACCTTAAATCATTAAAAATTACTCATTAGTAAAAATAGATTACAATTTTTTTTTTTTTTTTAATAAATTAAGTTAGACCAATTACCGCCCTTAGACTCGTAAATCAAATAATAAATAAAGCCAATAACACATGACAATTATCTCCCCTTAAAAACTTGCAAAATAAATATTCTCTCTATATATATATTAACTGTAGCGTCTTTAAATCAAAATACGCTAACGGAAACAATTTACTGCACGAGCGTCGCCCTTTTAAAATTCATCATTCAATAAAATAAAAAGCTATAGCAAACATCTAAATGACTACTTTAAACACAGTTCCTGATTTCAAAAAAAGAAAAACTAAAAGGTAAATATCTCTATATATTTTTAAATCAAATTTATTATGTAAATTCAAAAGAATATATATATTTTTTCTACTCATTTCTATCTCTAACCTATACTAATTTTCTTATAAATTTTAAATCCAAACCTTTTATTTCAATTTTTCAGATTCATCTGCCTTACTTTTAATGCTAGGTTTATTTTTGGTGTCTTTTCAATTCAATAGAAATCCTCCTAAATTTGCTGATGAGGAGACCGTGCTTAACAAAAAAACTATGTATAATTGTTCTACGTGACTTCATGTATACCACAAATAAAAAGCACGGATTTCCGAAACGATCGTACAGATAATTGACTTTGTTGTTGTTCCTTCTTATGAAACTGATTTTTAATTTAATTAAAATTTGATTTTTAAATTTAAAAAAAAAATTTTTAATTTTTAAATTATAAATCACATTACTTAATATTGAATTAGCTCTAGGACATTTAACTATCGAGCTTATTATATATCTAAATTACAACGAGAATTTCTTGTATTTTAATTAAACTAGTAATTTCACTATTACATTAAAATACACTTAGCTCTTTAGACTATTATTCTAATTTCCTTTAAATTATATATATATATATATATATATATATATATATATATATATATATATATATATATATATATATATATATATATACAGTGATGATCATATTTATTGGCACGGTAAAATAAAAGTTAAATTTTGTCTAATAAATTCTAAAAAAGGGATTAAATTAAAGAAAATAACAAAGTATATTATGTATTTTTAACTGGCCTTTCCGATGCAGCAATCGGATTTTAGAAAAAATAAATAACAAAGGAACAACAAACATAATTGCAAAAAACCCTTGTTCAAAATTATTGGCACGATTTATTTAATAATCAATTGTATAACCTTTGGCCTTGATTACCTTCCTCAGTCGCTTTTCATAGTTTACAACCAAGTTGTTGCACTCTTCAGTAGTAATTTTAGCCCACTCTTCCTGACAATAATCCTCCAATTGAATAAGATTCTTAGGCTTCCTTTGCATTACCCTCAATTTTAATGTTCTCCATAAATTTTCAATTGGATTAAGGTCTGGGCTTTGTGATGGCCACTCCAAAACATTAATATGATTGTCCTCAAGCCATTTCTTAGTCAGTTTAGCCGAATGCTTTGGGTCATTATCTTGCATGAACCACCAACGACGACCAAGTGAGAGCTCTTTAGCAGAGTCTTTCAGGTTTTCATCCAATATTTTAACATAATCTTCCTTTTTTATGCTACCTGTGACCTTAACAAGTCGCCCTGGTCCAGAGGCAGCAAAGGATCCCCAAAACATCAAACTGCCTCCACCGTGCTTCACTGTGGGTATGGTGTTCTTAGGCAGGAAAGCTTCGCCAGATTTTCTGTAAATATAAGACACTTTATTATGGCCAAATAACTCTATTTTCGTTTCGTCAGTCAATAGAACACGTTTCCAGAATGCAACATCTTTATCAATATGACGTTTTGCAAAGGCTAGCCTTGCTTTCAGGTGCATAGGCTTCAATAAGGGAGTCTTTCTCGGACGACATGCTTTTAAACCAGCTCTCTTCAAAACTCTACCAACTGTATGTCGAGATACATTCACTCCAGAGGTGCTCTGTTCATCAACAATCTCCCCAACAGAGATCCTTGGGTTTTGTTTTACTTGTCGAACAATTTTCCGTTCATCTCTTGGGGAAAGAATCCTTTTTCTCCCTCTACCCTCTAAACTCATAACGTGGCCTTGCGATTTGAACTTGTTTATTATGGCTCTAACAGTGGATTTGGGAAGGTTTAGCTTCTTTGAAATCTTATCATAGCCCTCCCCATTGGTATGGCATGCTACAACAAGCTTCCTGACGTCTTCGCTGTGTTCCTTAGTTTTAACCATGGCGATTGAAAATTATAATTTAGTCACTTATAATAGTTTAAATAAATCGCTATCTAAAAATTATCTGAAAAAAATTATTCACTGAATTAGCGTTAAACAAGCATAATATGGCTATAAAAAAGTTCAGAAAGCACGTAAACCGGAAATTGATTGATATTATACTGATACTAAAAGAAAAACAAAGCCGTGCCAATAATTTTGAACAAGGGTTTTTTGCAATTATGTTTGTTGTTCCTTTGTTATTTATTTTTTCTAAAATCCGATTGCTGCATTGGAAAGGCCAGTTAAAAATACATAATATACTTTCTTATTTTCTTTAATTTAATCCCTTTTTTAGAATTTATTAGACAAAATTTAACTTTTATTTTACCGTGCCAATAAATATGATCATCACTGTATATACTGTCAATACGAGGACTGTCAATGCGACGGTTGTAGGTTCGATCCACGGCTGGGGAAAGATGTATGTCTAGCCGCACTGATGAGTTGTGATACAACGAAACAGTACTGTATGTGGATGACAATTAAAGCCCCCCCCCTCTTTCAGTTGAGCACTTTGTAAATATATTTTCACTCGACGCGTATTTAAGCTATTAAGCGAAGCCCACTATTTGTTTGTAAACAAACTCATGGTTAGAGCACTGTTGCGACGAGCGGGTGTGGATTTAATACACACACGAGGAGAAATACTTAGAGCACTGATTTGTGGACCGATGGTGAGAGCTGCGGACTGTAAATGCGTCGGTTGTAGGTTCGATCCACGGCTGAGGAAAGGTGTATGTCTGGCCACGCTGACGAGTTGTGATAAAACGAAACAGTACTGTATGTGGATGACAATATATATACATTCTCTCTTTCAATTTCATTTTACCACTCACTTATCTCTTCCTGTTTTATCTCTTTTTAATTCTTTAATAATTCGCTCTTCTATTTCTTATAAAACGCCCTGTTTTACCTCAGTCACCTTTGTTGACGTCATCCATTGTGCATAGTGACAAAAAAGTAAACAAAATAATTAATATTAGTAGTGAGGATTTTGTCTTTATCTTCAAATAGATATTGTTTTTTGTGTAATATATGTCTATTTTATATTTTGAAGATTATGCATAGAAATTTTACCCTGTTAAAAATGGGCAAAGGTTATAGCCGTTGACTTGTGATAAGTGCTTTCGTTAAGAGTCAAACTTCTTTGTTTAAAAAGCCATTCGGCGGAAGTGACGACAGACAAATTTTAAGGTACGGATGACCAACACTATATATAATGTAGCTTCTGTTTTTTTTTTTAAGCAAATATAACAATAGAAGTTTCCATCTTAACATTTTCTTTTAAAATGACGATTTTTAAATGTATTCAGGTACGCTAAAAACGAATATCACATTTAAATTCTCCGCAAATAAGTAGTTTTCTGGATATTAAGCAATGAAATTCTTTATGTGGCGCCCATTGTTGTACACGCAAGCGCGCATATTTTTGCTATAATTAATATATTCACTATTTCTTAGCTAGCCATAATATATACATACCCAACAAGTCACGGGTAGTATAGTATTTGTTTGCTTATTTTCTTATATTGATTTTAGGCAACATTAATCTGCAAATGGGTTTACTCGTGAGATTATCTTTGATCTTTCAAGATAATGAAGACTTCTATCTTGTCTATAATTTTTATTATGTTATTGTCCGCTTCGATTTTTGCTTTATTGTTTATGATTGATTGGTTGATTATATTCGTTTTCGGAAAATATTAATTCTATCGTTGATTAAATTTTATATACTGTTTTATTCATTTATTTTTATTTTATTTATCAGCTATTATAAATAATTTATTAGAGTTGTTTTTCATTTTTCTATCTTTGTAAACGTTTTAAGGCCTTATTTATATGTCTAAATTAAAAATGTTACTATATACTAAACTACTCGTGACCCGTTGGTTCAATATATGTTCTAGCTAGCTATGTAATAGTATACAGAATTACTGTATAAAACTGCAAGTGAGTATACAGTATTAATGTATAAACGTGCAAAAATTGAATGCACACGCGCGCAAAAACAAACGTGGCGACCAGTTAAAGAATATGCAATTTCACGCACGTGCAAAAAATTGAATGCACGCGCGCACGAAAACAAACGTGGCGACCAGTTTAAACAATACGAAATACATTTGATAATAAAGGTCTTAACATCATTGCCTTTAGATTAAATGAAAAATCCTCGGTGTAAGAGGGGTGTAATCCGTTGAAAAATAATTTTAAAAACAAAAATGTAAAGAAAAAATACGAGGGAGTGTGCATTGTACAGGTCTAGTTGTGTGTGTGTGTGTGTGTGTGTGTGTGTGTGTGTGTGTGTGTGTGTGTGTGTGTGTGTGTGTGTGTGTGTGTGTGTGTGTGTTAACAGCCTTAAAAATACCAGGCCATAATAATTAACTTATTAAGTAGTATTTAACGGTGAGACCTTTTCAAAGCAAATCTTTAGAAAAAATGAAAAGTTCCCTCCTCGCACACGTTTTGAAGTGTTTCTACGTATTTTTAAAATGTTATGAACTTATGACCCCACCCCCACCTCATTTCCCCTTTCTGACCCCACCCCCACCACTTAACTTGAAAAAATGTTAACAATTACAAAGTAGGGTCTTATTTTACGTTAAATTTATTTAGGAATATGATCCCCCCACGTTAAAATGTTAAGTTTTAATTATTTAAAAAGCAATTCCTTCTTTTATGTTATCTTTAAAGGCCGTTGAAGCGTGTTAGCCAAAAAACTAGATTTTGATTTCTCTTTAGGAGGTAAACTACGCTGGGTTATGTTGTAAAAAACACAATTTTTTACAAACTGGATTTTTTTATTTAGAAATCCGTTCATTTTTCTTTTTTTCTTGTTTTTATTCAATGATTTGGGAAGCTATAATATTCCTACCTTAACAATTTAAAAATGGGGACTTGTTCAAACAAGTATCCAGTTAAAGAAATCACCAAAGAAGCAAGTAACAGAACATCTACCATATCGATTATAATATCTCCAATTTTAGCTTTGGGGTTATTTCTTTCAAAAGATGTCCAATCTAATTCTGATATTTCTGACTTTAGTGGAAACCTTACCACTGTTGAACAATTTACTGAATGAATGGAAACAAGATTTTCATCTCATCTAAATAATAAAAACGTGTCTGTCTGTTTTCCTAGATCCAAGATTCAAATCTATATTTCAAAAGAATGACATGGAAAACACTAAGAATTGGATTCTACATCTTCTACTTTCTACTAATGGTAACGAAGCAAAATCAACAGGATACATTTCTTCAAGCTTTGTTGAGAGTTAAGATCAAAGTGAAAGTAAAACTCTCTTTCAAGCCTGTTTGATGAATTAGCTTCGAATAAGCCTACATTAACAAATCAAAGCTTAGAGCAGGTAGAAGCTGAGTTAAAGCTGGAGACTGCAACTACAACAGAAATACAAGAATCACAATCTGAACTCAAGAGTAAATCTCCTATGCTTAAGTGCACAAAAGAACTTTACCATTACGTAGCTTTACAACTACTTGCAAGAGGTGATGAGCTATTTCAGTGGTGGACAAAAGGAGACCTTACCACTGCTGAGTAAGCTGGCTTCAAAATATTTTAGCAAACCACCTTCATCTGTGGAGAGTGAGAGGCTCTGTAGTACATGTTGTAAAGTGTATGAACCTATGAGGAACAGGCTGTGTCATAAGAATAGAGAAAATCTGATGCTTCTAAATTACAACTTAAAAGTATTCAACTTGAAATACTGAGGAGAATATGAGAGCAGACGAGGCAATAAGAATAGAAGAAGAAATAGAGCAGCAGGTGCAGAACTTCAGCTTATATTTATTCGCTTAAAGAATTACAATTTGTACTTTGTAGTTGGTTTGTAATTTCTTTTTCTTCTCTAATTGTTTAACTATATATTCATTTAAGAATTGGAAATTGCATTTTGTGTTTTGTAATTTTAGTTAATAAAGGCAAACAGCCATAATAGTGGCCAGACACTTAATTAGATATTAAGTTAAATTTGCAGTTACTATGTAAATATGTCAATGCTATCTGATGAGTTTCTTCGCAGTGGTGAAATGGTTTAAATTATATAGGAAAGAGAAAAATAATGTGCCACTCATGTTGTTTATATTCGGTGCTTTTTATTTATTGAATGTGCATTATGGTTTTCAAACCTCGGAAGGCCATAGCACTTAGTACTTACTATTATTCAGGCTTTCTTTGGTGTATATTATGGTTTTCTAGAAACTACTTTTAGTTAGGCATTTATTTTATACTGGGGATACTAGTTCTACGGTTATAACTTTTTTCGGTTCACTTTCTTATTTCTATTTGGGTAATTGCTATTCAGGTTTGGTTATTTTTATTTTTTCTTCGCGGTGTTATTTGTATTGTTGCTATATTGGTCACTTTTTACGTATTTTATTTGTTTCCCATTTAGTATTTTTTGTTATGTTCTTTATCATGCTATGTCTTCGACGAGACAGTTTTAGATTTTATTGATGATTTTATGCAAAAGAATACTTATGTGGAAGTGTTTTTTTTATAAGATTTTCGAATATATTTCTTTTTTTTTTCTATTTTTAATTTTAATATAATTATTCGTGCCCCGTTACTCATATTTAATTTCGATATGATGGCACCCACTATTTTAAAAGCTGTATTGTAAATGTCGCTTGGTTATGTAAGTAAAATGTATATAATCATTCTAAGCTGAGACATTTGTGTCACAATTTAGAGTGTCCCTTTTGAAGGAGCTAAATTGTCGCCAAATCTAAATGACCTTTTGTCTAACTCTGCCTTTGTTGCGAAGCAAATAAATAAGAACTCTTCTTCTTTTTTTAATGATGGCGTTATTACAGACAGGCGTCGTAGAACAGAGCAAATTCTGTCAATTAAAAGAAAGGAAATCTCGGGACAGCACATTTCTTGTCATAATTTACTGGAGGTCTTTTAATTTACATTTGTATTGTTTTATTCGAGAAAGCGAAATCATCTGATTTTATAACTCATTTTAAAATTTGGAAAATTGAGAAAGTTTAAACCTTAATGAATTTAGACTAATCAGGTGATCTTTTTCTGTTTCAATCATGTGTGAAAGATGCATAAGAACATGCAATGCTTTGATGTATTCTATATAGATTTTGACTAGTTGAGTAGCCCGTCCCCACCTGAAACTAGAGATAAATGATATTAACCTTTTTTTATGACGGGGCGATTGTAAAGAAGTACTGCAGAATCGAGCAAATCCTGTTCATTAGAAGGAAGAAAATATTAACACAAAACATTTCTCACTTGTCATCTTTTAATGGCGACCATTTCAGAAAAGTAAGAGGAGCGATAAAGCTGACAAATATTTAAATATTTTATTTGAGATAAAACTTGCTGACGCTCGAATGTATCGCCCTGAGCAGTTATCATTCAGAATTAATGACCATTTATTGCCCAATAGCTTTTTTTAAAACTCTCTTGCGACTTGAATGACAACTTAAAAAAGGGTGAAGGAACCTATGACCACCTGCGGTTATTCTATATTATAAGAAACTGACCTGGTGTTGTTTCTTAAATGGAATTGAGAGTTAAGTGAAATAGCTTCAAGACATTACTCTTAAAACAATGATAATTGAAGACTTTTTAGATAGAGACTATTGGCGTCCAATACTTCAACTGTTCATATATTTTAAAATCACTTAGCATTTTGTAGTGCTTCTTTTGTAATGTAACCATTCATACATAATAAAATATATACAAGATCCGCTTTCATTAAATATACATATTCGTATTTGTAACCTTTTGCTCATGGGAATCGATTCAGACAATTCATCAAACCACTGTATGTAAGGCGCTAAAGATAGAGGAAGAACATTTGGGCCTGCAAAAATGTTTAAGCAGCCCCGTTGGCATTCTACGGTAGGGGCGCCTAAGGCGGTTAGTAATATACTAACCCTTTTCTCAAATGAGGAATCTAAATCCTGAGAAAGTAGACCTACAAGAACTGCACAAAACCAAAAACATACTGCAGCCAGAAGAAAAGCCATTTCAATAATTGCTTAAACGCTATTGACTTTGATGCCGAGAGAAAAATAGTAACTAAAAAGAACGAAATGTGTAGGATATGCCTATTGACTTTCTCTTGAAACGACCAAGCCTATAGACAGGATGAAATAAGAAAGAGGGCAACACAAGACTGCAGCTAATAAGAAGACGTAGTAGATATCAAAATAGCGGAGTAATGGAAGACAATCGGACCAACGAGTCTAATGAGCTGGAATAAAGGAAGCAGAGAATAAGTCAGACAATAATCTTGTGATGTTAATTTAAGATGAGATATACATTTTCACACATCTTTCATAATTGATAGATGCATGAACACGCGTCTATAAGAGGACTATTCCGTCGGCCACGTTTCAGTTGAGTTAATCATGTTTATGTTTAAAATAGCATCACCAAATGTGCAGACTAAATGGATGTATCTGCAGATTATCAGATCTTGTTTATACACGTATGCATAGATAACATATAGTCGGTCTTTTTGTCCAGACATTCAGTTTGCCATGTTTATGTAGCGCGACGTCGGATTTTGGAAAGAATAGTTTTTTCTATATAGAAATGATTGAATTACTAGTGATGCGGGCCTGCAATAAAAGATTTTTGTCATTGATTGATTTCAGGTCATCTACAAGATTGATTTTGTATTGTGTATATATATATATATATATATATATACACACACACACACATATATATATATATATGTGTGTGTGTGTGTGTGTCTATAATATAAAGCTGTGTGTGTGTGTTGTCACGAATAGGCTCCTATATGGTTGACTATTTTGAAAAACTGATTACATATAATGATAGAGGATGTATCGAGACACAGGAATGGGTATGTTTGATCTGGCAGAACGGTGGTTCATTAAAATTGTGGGGTCTGTGTTCGCGCCTGGTCCACAAAGTATGGAAATAGAAAATTAAAAAAAAACGTTTGCAAGTGTTTTTGATATAGATGTACATAAGAATACTTTGATAAGTATGTTTCAACTTAAATAGGGATGGTATAATAAAATTGTGGGGTCTACGTTCGCGCCTGGCCTCCATAGAATGGAAATAGGCACAAACTTTAATAAAGACTTTTCATATCTATCTGCGTAAGTATACTTTGATAATTATGTTTCAGTTTGAAGAAATATGGTATAATAAATTATGGGGTGTTCGTTCGCGCCTGACCTCCATATAATGGAAATATGTCACAAAGTTTAACAAGGTTTTTTTAATATAGATCCACATAATATTGTGATAAGTGTTTCAGTGTGAACAGGTATGCTATAATAAATTATGGGGTTTATCTATTTTATTTTTACTGTCATCATATTTTGCTTTGGTTTCGAAGCTATCTCTTTACAACCCTTCCTTTTCATAACATAAATCAGAATCCATTTTCTGTAGGCTTTTTTTTAAATCAGTCAACGACGGGTACTTTTGCTAGTAATATATATAATGTATATATAATATACAATATATATATATATATATATATATATATATATATATATATATATATATATATATTATATGAGTCTGATTGTTAGACGAACATTATTTGTTACAAATGTGCATAAATGTTTCAGTGGAATCCCAATTCAAAGATAACACCTCATCAGACCAAAAAAGAATCGATATTGAAACGGGAGTCAAAATTACATTAGTTTTTGAAGTTATTTGGGTGTTGTTAACTATCCTACATTGCGCGCTCTTTAATAATCACGCGAGTTTCATTGGCTTTTCGTTTAGTAAACCAATCGACGCAACCCTTATATATATATATATATATATATATATATATATATATATATATATATATATATATAGGTATTACACTAATAAATGTTGGACCCCCATAACAAATAATAACCGTAGAAACTTGTAAAATAAAATTGATTCATTATAATTCTAAAGAAAAACGATTCTAAAAAAATCTCATGTTTTTTACTCTCCGTAAAAAAAAGTGAATTGTCCAAAAGTTCCCAAAAAATATAAAAACTGGAAAAATGGTACCGCATGTTATTTTTACATATTTTCATGCAAACAATGAAAACAACGCGATTTTTTGAATTTTCTCAGAAACCAAATAATCAATTTCGTTAATTTATTTAAAATGAAATAAAAAAACAACATACAAAAAAAAATATCATATTTTCCCCCACTAACAGAATCTTATCAGAATTAATGTATTCACATCTTAGTTTTTTTACATATTAAAATATACTGCAATGATGAAATAAATTTAAACGTTGCCGATTTATACGATTTTTCGCGATTTTTCGATAGAAAATGTTGGAAAATATATTAAAATTATTAAAATTTTTACGAATTTATTTTTAATTTTTATTATTTTATTTGACAGTGCATGTGTGTGTGTGTGTGTGTGTGTGTGTATGTGTGCGTGTGTGTGTGTGTGTGTGGTTGTGTGAGTGTGGAGGTGTGTACTTGTTCATATTTATGAAAAGGTGTGTGTGTGTGGGTATTCGTACTTATGAAAACAAATATTGTGGCGTCGGTTGCTAACGGGAGGAAGCTGTCAGATACTCTTACCGCTTACTTTATATAGCATCATTTACGGGACAGAGAGAGCGAGCAGAAGTCAGTCAATCCTCGTTTCCCTTTTCTGGAACTCTTGTTTGTGCCTTGTATATCTTTCTCTCTAGTTGATTTAGTTTGAACTATTGGAATAAAGATTACTGTAGGATAAGCTCAACTATTAATTCCACACATTTAGAATAGAAAAAAACGGTGTGTAATGTTATAGTAAACAAAACAATAGAATATGAAGTTGATGTCATCCAAACCGTTGTTCGATTTAAGCACAGCCATTGGCTAATGAACACAACTCACGGGCGGGAAGAAAAATGAATATGATTGGTTATCTATCCAACCTGAACACCACGTGTATATATGATTAACATTTCAACTCATAGGCGGGAAGAAAAATAAATATTATTGGCTATATAGCTAAAGTAAACAGCACGTGAATATATGAAACAAATAACACAGATTGTATCATCAACTCTGTTATGTTTATACTTAGAAATAACTTCAACAATGAAAGTTTAATTGATAAAAAAGCAACGTTTACAACACAGCTCTAAAATAGTAAAGTCATAATATTGAAAGCAAGAGAAGAACAATATATAAATACATTAAAGATAGAAGAAAAGAGAATATAATTTGGTATACATCGCCTTACAATCAGTAAAAAAACTTGGCAAGAAATTTTCTGAATCTTATCGAGAAACACTTTCTTATAACCAATACTTCGCACAAGATTTCCCACAAATATTACTTAATTGTCCTGTAATTTCTGCGAAAACTTAGGTTATAATAAAAACACATGACAAAAATACTAAAAATTAGTAAATAGGATCCGTAAAGAAAAATAATAAAAATAATAAAAATAATAAATAAATATAGCAACGATTAAAACTAATACTAAGAACAAGAATATAACCAGGAAAAATAGCACTAACTCAAATCTAATCAATTCAAATACAACTAACAAAGTAAATAATGAAAAGAAAAGTTGTAACTGTAGAACTCAGACAGTTTGTTCGCTACAATATATTTCAAAGAAATCCTGAGCAACAAGAAATATAACGTAGGTGTGACCTCCCTTGATTTTAATCCCAGACATTACGATCATAAAGGCACGGTCTAAACACCGAATAAAAACAGCATTAGCGACACTAGATTACTGGAAGCTCAAAGAAAGCGGGCGCTCGTTAATAATCGAGTGAAAAATAATACGACAGGAAAGTACATATGAAAATTTAGACAACCCATGTAGATTATGCCTGAATAAAAAATCTTAAATGTTAATATTTGTAGAATCCCAAAACCTAGTAAACTGTAGAGGTGAAATTACACACAAGTGCATACACAGAAGAAACATATGGGATAACAATAAGTAAGAAAAACAAAATAAAATAATCGAAAAAAAAAAAACTAAAATAGAAATATAAAAAAGAACTTCAAGCATGCATGTATTAAAATAATATCTATTAATGCCACACATTTACAAAAAAGCGCGTCATCCCTATAGAAAACAGAAGAAATAAAAAATAAAAGTTCGCTGAAACTTTGCTTGAGATTGGCCAATGGAAACATTATTATGTGTGAGGGAATAACAAAGAATGTGATTGGTTAACTAGCTACACAACACGTACATATTAAAAGCACCCGATAACACGAATTTCATTCATTTTAGCTACGAGGATGAAGCGCAGAAGCATCTATGTAACTTAGTTGACATAAATATATTTTCATAACTTACTACTTATATCTGTACACGTATTAAGAACTGTTGAAATAAATACTTGCGATTGATACATATAATTGTGCGAGGTGCCTTCAAAAAGTTTTCAGATTTTCTACAAGCATTTAAAATTGGCGTAGACTCTTGAAAATTCAGTATGTTATTGCTATACATCTTATCGGATGGCCGACTAATTTTTATGATTCCAGGTTTAAATGAACAGCTACAGCCGAAATTAGAATACACCATACTAAAGTCTAATTGTCACAGATGGTGAATTTAAAGAATGTTATTTGGGTGTAAGGAGACTTTAGAAGAACAAATTGCAATTAAATTTTGTTTTAAAATATCAGAGAAACTATGGAATGCTTCAGACTGCTTTTGAACCGTCTTGCATGAATCAAGCATCAGTTTTTGAGTGACATAAGAGAGTCAAGGAAGGCATAGAGTCTGTGAAGGAGGATGAGAGGTGTGAAAGGTGTCAGGAAATCAGAACACTAGAGTTGATTGGCCAAATAAAGAATTCCGTGGATAAGAACTAACGTGTATCTATAGACAATAAGTGCACAGTTTGATGTCAGTGTGAGAATTGTACACACAATTATTCGTGAGAAATTGAAAATAGGGCAGATTTGTGCGAAGTTTGTACCAGCTGTGCCCAAAGAATATCAGAAAGAAAGTTGCCATGATAGCAGGGAGATGGTTGAGCTAACCAATGCAGATTCCACAATTCTTGATGCTCTGGTGACCTGCGATGAAAACTGGATCTATTTTATGACCCAGAGACCAAGAAACAGACTACCCTGTGGAAGCATGCTCGCTCTCCCGGACACAAGAAGGCCAAAAAAGAACAAATCCACTCATAAACGTATGAATATACCTGTTTTTTTATAGCACGGACATGATCTACATGCACTGGTTTCTCACTGGACAGACAGTGAATAGGTAATATTATGTTGAGGTTTTAAGGGAGTTCAGGAAGAGATTCCGTCGGATGAAGCTAACACTCTTCAAATCGATCAGATCAATGACATTTATCAGGACAATGCACCAGTCCACAACTCCAACTTTGTCACAAACTATTTAACCAAGATGGGCATCAAGACAGTTCCTCGCGCTTCCTAGAGTGTAGAACTTGCTCCCGGTAACCTTTGGTTATTCCCTAAGCTCAAAAAAAATATTAGAGGCTGTCGTTATGAGACAACTGAGGAGATGACAGAGGCTGTGACGGGGGTCATTGACACGTTCACACAAGAGGACTTTCGTACACCTTCCAGAAGTTATTCGAACGGCCCAACAAGTGCAACGTAACAGGAGATTACTTCGAAGGGAACTAGCGTTTCATTTGTGTACTATCAATAAAATTTCCCATACGGAGAACAAAAAGTCTGGAAACTTATTGAAGGCACCTTGTATATCTGATTATAAAATTTTATGTGGATATATGCAACAATATGTGTGTGTGCGCGCGCGCGCGTGTGTGCATGTGTGTGCGTGCGCGTGCGTGCGTGTGTGTCTATAAAATACAATTAAAATTATGACAAATAAAACTTTCATTATTTATTAGTTCAAACAATGAATATAGAAATATTTTCCTTATTCCATGGAGTTTCCTAAATTTGACATTTCTTTTCAGAGGACATAACTAGTAAAATAAAGGCACAGGAATTAATAGTTTGCTAGAAAGTGCTACTTTGGAAAAGTTGAAAATTAAATGCAAGGATTTCTATATTCTATTAAAAGAAGAAACGTTTATTTATTTATTTTTCTTAAATAGTTTCAAAGTTTGATTAAAAAAAAATCTTACAAAGAAGTGATTTAGAAATATGAGAGGAAAGTTAAGCGATGCAGTATTTGAATCCAAATAGTCAAATGGCAAAATTTATGCGAAATGAGTTGGTTGATTAAATAAATCACAAGTCATAAATCCATAAATAGCAATGTCACTACACTGTACATGCGTACGCACGAGCGCGCACGCACACACACACACACACACACACACACACACACACACATATATATATATATATATATATATATATATATATATATATATATATATATATATATAACCTGGTAATTCCTTATGTCTTGACGTCACAATACTATTTATATATATAGTCTTACGAACATGGAAAACAAAAAATTCCGTGTTGCTTGATTACCATATATATATATTCACAATTCACTATATATGTGTGCGTTTGTTCATTTACCTGTCTTTCCTTCATAATTTGGTGAATACGGTACGTGCTAAATGATGATTCGTCTACAACCATTCATACTTATAACTATTGTCGATCTTTCTCATTTCAAATTATATCTCAATTTGTCAGCGAGGTATTGGTAGATATACACAGATGAAACCATCGTCTATAATTTATCCACGCCTGAATATTTTCTATGGATCTATCCCCGTCGAATACCATGTGACATTTTTTTTAAATTTGTAAAACAAGTTCAACAGATCAAAAATATGACGTAATTTCTGTTATTTTAAAAATGTTAATAAAACTCAAAATTATTTTTTTTGTAAAGAATTCAAACTAGGTACGTGAAATTTAATGATGAAAACTGATAGTGCCCATAGTTTGGAAAACAGACTCATATTTTTTTTTATAAGTTTCCGATTACTTTATCATTGAGTTTAAAAGAATATAGCAAGATTAATCTCCAGAAGGAAAAGAAAAAAAAGTTATAATTAGTGTTGGGATAATTAATCAAAATCGGGAATCGGAAAAACGACAAATTTGGGAGTATCGAAATCGGAAAAATTGGTGCCTATTTTCCGATGCCAAAACGATTCTTTTATCTTTTTTATTTGCTTTTGTTTAAAGCAAAATCGCCCATTGCTGGTAATAATGAAAAAATAATAAATATTTATTGATTTTAAATTACTAGTAAAGCTAAAATCGATAGATCATCCCCCACAAGAGTATTTTGACGTTTAGGAAAACATCTGCATATTTAACGTGTTTTTACAGAAATCGGGAAAAATAACAACTCTATAATTAAATATTTAGAGATTTATAAAAAATCAGAATCGGTAATTTAGTACAGAATCGATAATTGTATCGGAATCGGGAAAATATTGGAATCGTCCCATCACTTTTTTTATTATAACATAATAAAAAAAAATGTTTTCACGGCGACTTCGAAAACTCAGAAATTCAGCTGAATTTGAAAGTTAACTAAATTAATTTTAAAAACAAAACCTGTAAACATAAATATTAATTTCCTTAAACTGTTTCGAACATAATCAGTAAAGTCTTAAAATACTGAATTGAAAAAACGCCTTGTTTTTACTTTTTTAAACAAATGCTTAGTTGTTCTCTAAAAGATTGGGAACAGAAACTGGCTTCAAAATAAACGATGAAAAGATGAAAACAAAAAATGTCAAAAATCAAATTTTATTTTTAATTTACGGAGAGATTGAAACATTAATACACCCGCATGTATTTTTGAAGATTATAAAAATATGCATTAATTTATGTAAACCTATTTTGTTGTAATAAAAAAGAAGTACTTATTTAATTAGAATATTTTTCAATGTGTACAATTAGGATTTTATAAAAAGTGAATTTTAATTGGTCTTAATTTTAAGTTCATGGGTATATTTAACAATAGCTAATAGCATTATTGGTTAAAAATTCCCAACTTCAATAATAGTTTGAAAATATTGATGAATTCTGTTTATCAATGTTTTTCCTTAGAATTTGAAATAACTTTTGTAAAATTACTGCAGCGTCAATTCTATTTTATTTATTTATATTTTTACATAATAACGCGATTTATTCTTCAATGTGTCGTAACGATAAATTAAATTAATCATTTTCATATGAAAATAAAAGTGAATTTTAAGTGTGAAAAAGTCAATAAAATTACTGATTATACTGACAATTTATTAATTGAAAAAAATAAGCTAAAACAATTATTTAGTAATAATTAAATAAAATACGACGAGCTGGATCCAAATCCTTTCAGTTTTTTTTTTTTTTTTTTTTTTTTTTGTTATTTACAATGTTGCCTACTTGTATTTCTGCAAATTAATCGTTTGTAGAAATAATCCCATTTTTATATTCTTTTTTCTTCGTGATCTTGGGTCTCAATATTTTCATTTTTATTTTCAAGATTATAAAAAAATATCCTTCATGCGTACAAAAAAAAAGATTATAATATTACATTTGAATTTTTTGTGTGAATTGTTATCATTAAAGTTACATTAAATATTTTTTGCAGTTATATTATTTTGGAGTGAAAAAAGAATTGAATAAACAATGCTTAATTCAATGATAAACTCGTTAGTTCGGGAAATTAATTTTTCTCCAAGTTACATTGATTTCATTAATACGGACTTAAGAGGGTTTTTTTTTGTAATGTCCCTGTAATATTTTAATTCTTAACATCGAAGATGCTTTCTTTTTATAAAAAAGCAAAAAATAAATTCATACTGTTTTCAGTTCTTAAAACTATGACTTCAGCAAAGGTGTTTTTGTTTGCACAAAATAATACATTTTCACGATGATTTTTTTAAAGAAAATTACGTGCATTATATTATATGATCGCTACTTAATAAATATTGAAAATTTCATTAAATTTTTTCTGGGTTTTTTTTCCTGAATTTTAGTGAATTTTTAAGTGACGGAAGGAGTCAAACTGTTTATACATTTTCGAGATGGGTAATTTATTTGCATATACCTAGTTAAACCTAATTTTGTTTTTAAGTAATAGTGTTTACAATTTTCATGTGTGTTCGTAGAAGGTTTTAAAATAGTGTCAGACATCTAATAAATGTCTATAATAAAGTTTATCATTTAAAAACTAAATAGTTATCAAAGGTAGACGGCGTAAAGACAGCTTTTACATATTAAATGATTCAGGTAAAATTGGTTTTAACTTAGCGTTGAGTATTTTCACGCACACATTATTTGGAATTGAAATTAAAGTTTATGTTTTTGGTCTTCAATTGAGTCACTTTGAATTAGACAATGAAAGGATTTAATAGCAGCTATAGGTCCTTTAGTTTATGTTGGTTAATGTTGACAAATTAAGGGAGATAACTAAGTATGTCAGATATATTTACAATGTTCCTGCAAAAAAAATGTATTAAAATGAAAGAAAAACAACAATTTTAAAAATATTTGATAAATTTGTGTAGTTACGCATAAAGAGGAAAATACCGAAAATATTGAAAAACTGATGGGATATCTTTCTGTTACATTTGATAGAATTTATGTGGAGACCACGAAAAAGTATTTCCTCGGGCGTCGTCTGTGTTTGAGAACAAAATTAATCTTGTTTCTCGGGTTTTATTCTGTAATACCGTTTGCGTTTAATTATGATTTCTTATTATTAAAAAAAATTGTTTCATGGTTTCTTAATCTTTTAGACTTTTTTTTTGTTTCGTTGTTTTATGTCGTTTTGTTGTTCCTTCGTGTGTGTTAATATAAATTGTGGAAAGAGCCCACAAAATTTTCGTGTGTGTTTTTTTATTTTTTATTTTTTTGTAAAATAAAAGACGATCATATATATTTTTTTTTTTTTACAATTCTGAATTTTTTAGATGGTGATTGATAATTTGTATTATTTCAATTATTCGGGATACTGTTCTCATCTTGAATGTTATTTTCACAATGTTTCGGTCAATGTAACCTCCGACCTTCTCCATGTGTATCATGTCAAACTGAGGACTCGGAAATTTTTCTGTCAAACTCGAGACTCTACAGGGACTTTCAAATGGAACCCTTGATCCATGAGGGTAGTATCGTTCCATAAGCCATGGCCGGCCAAAAGTCCTTATTCGCAGTTGTATTTTTTAGTATCGCCCGCACTGAAGATTGAACCTTCAACTTCCAAAAGAGTGTAATTTAGAACTGAATTTTACAAAGTACTTTATCCGTTACTTCACGGATCTTCGCAGACTGAAAAATTCTTGAGTTCGGTAAGATATACCAGAAGATCGGAGGTTATATCGACTGGAACGTAATGAAAAAATAGCACTCACTGTGAGAACGGTAGTTTGAATAATCTCAATAATACAAATTATTTATTTATGTGTTTTGGTTGTTTTGTTTGTTTTCTTTTTGTTTTTTGTTTTTTGTTTTTGTTTTGTTATTTGTTTGTTTGTTTGTTAGTTTGTTTGTTTTATGGAAAAATGTTTGACATCGCCTATTGTGACGATTGATATCAAACAGTATACAAGCATAAACTCGGAATAAGTTATCTCCCTTTATTATGTCAGCAATCAATAAGATCTAAAGATATGCCCAACAATTATACGCAAAAAAAAATTGGTAATGTTTGTTTCTCTTGACTAAATTTCTAATAATCTCTAAAATGGTTTCTTGTGTGCGTCAGCAACAATGTAAAATACACCGATTTTTTTTTTTTTTGTAAATTTTCACACGAAGTATTTTGTGCTTAGATGAAAGACGAGAATTTATCTGAAGAAATATACAAGGGAAATAACTCTAAAATAAAACCGGAATAATTA
>NC_136501.1:36938107-36958107 GCF_053919585.1 Euprymna scolopes
CAATCAATGACAGTAAAAACATTTTTTCTCGTAAAACAGAATAACAAAGGCAAAATATTGAAATGTATCACAAGTTTATTGTTTTTTTTTATTTTCATTTTCTTTTTTTTACATATAATCCCAATCTTCTTCCAACTTACATATTATATATGTACACGTATAAAGTGAAATGTTCATAGATTAGCGTTGAGAGTGAGGCTTTATATAACTGAAATATCATCAATACTATTCTTCATGTACCCACTTGTTCACTATAGATGACTTGTTCACTATAGATGACGCTAAAATAGCGTATAAACTATGACACGTTTATCTATTGCTAAGAGAAGAAGTAACTAGTCACTCTTAAAGTTTTCTTTGAAAAATATAATGTAATCATGTCTGGAAAGAAATGAATGCAGTTATTTACAAGAATAGTTCAAATTAATTCATGCAAGATTTTAAAGCTCGGAAATCACTTACTTTATTGTCAGCCTATGAATACTCAGCCTCGCTAGCTGCCCTTCATTGTCAGACTATGAACTTTTAAGCATTTTAAAAGCCTATGAACATTTCAGCATTTTAAAAGCCTCCAAACTTTTCAGCATTTTAAAAGCCTATAAACTTTTCAGCATTTTAAAAGGCTAAAACTTTTCAGCATTTTAAAAGCCTATAAACTTTTCAGCATTTTAAAAGGCTAAAACTTTTCAGCATTTTAAAAGCCTATAAACTTTTCAGCATTTTAAAAGCCTATAAACTTTTCAGCAATTTTAAAAGCCTATAAACTTTTCAGCATATTAAAAGCCTATGAACATTTCAGCATTTTAAAAGCCTACAAACTTTTCAGCATTTTAAAAGCCTATAAACTTTTCAGCATTTTAAAAGGCTAAAACTTTTCAGCATTTTAAAAGCCTATAAACTTTTCAGCATTTTAAAAGGCTATAAACTTTTCAGCAATTTTAAACGCCGAAAACTTTTCAGCATTTTAAAAACCTATAAACTTTTCAGCATTTTAAAAGCGTTTAAACTTTTTAGCAATTTAAAAGCCTTTAAAATTTCAGCATTTTAAAAGCCTATAAACTTTTCAGCAATTTTAAAAGCCGAAAACTTTTCAGCATTTTAAAAGCCTATAAACTTTTCAGCATTTTAAAAGCCTATAAACTTTTCAGCATTTTAAAAGCCTATACACTTTTCAGCATTTTAAAAGCTTATAAACTTTTCAGCAATTTAAAAGCCTATAAACTTTTCAGCATTTTAAAAGCCTATAAGCTTTTCAGCAATTTAAAAGCCTATAAACTTTTCAGCATTTTAAAAGCCTATAAACTTTTCCGCATTTTAAAAGCCTATAAACTTTTCAGCAATATCATAATGCTTTCATAGCCAACATATTAACTTTTCAGCCGTGTCTTTTTTTTTTGTTGTTTTTTTTTTTTTTGTCGTTCTTTCATAGTCAGCCTATAAACCTTTCAGCTTACCTTCGTGTAACCACGTATTTCGTCCACGTATTTCGGTTTTCAATGGAATCCTTTTAATTTATATTCTGCGTACAAGCATTACACAATCATCCAACGGTTAAGATAGTTGACATAAACTTACATTTATTGAACAACATGTTTTCCTAATCTAATTTTTCAATTCGCAATTTTTATTAGATTCAATCTTAGCCAATCATGCTTTGTATGACCTTACACGAGAATTCGTTAGCCCTTTGAGCTATATAATCTATCTATGTGTTATTGATTCTCCTCGTAATGCAAACTTAATAACTTTGGATATGAAAGAGTTATCTGGTACAATTAATTGAAGTGGGAGAAATGCATGATTCGCCTAATAGATGGTGTCGCGGTCAACGGAATCAGCCATGGTGAATGCAAATCCTACGAGATTAAATGTGTTCAACTGCACATTTGAGAATGTCTTGAGTAGAAACTAAGTTCCATATTGCGAACAAAATAGGAATATGTTACGTGTGTGTGTGTGTGTGTGTGTATGTGTGTGTGTGTGTGTGTGTGTGTGTGTGTGTGTGTGTGTGTGTGTGTGTGTGTGTGTGTGTGTGTGCGTGTGTGTGTGTGTGAAAAACCAAACCAAAGGTATTAATAATTGTCCCATAGTTAGATTTTTCTCTTCGAAACATATTGCAATTTTTTTTCTTTTTTTTTTTTGCTTTTCGATTTTCGTCAAAAGATCGTCAGGAGAATGTGCGAGATTGGTTGTGCTGACGGGTAGATGATGGATAGTAGTAGTAGTAGCAGTAGTAGTAGGAACAGTTAATGCATGAGAGGACATTTGCGCTCAATAGGGAGAGAGTGTCTGGTTTTAGGGGTCAGAAAGTATATATATATATATATATATATGTGTGTGTGTGTGTGTGTGTGTGTGTGTGTGTGTGTGTGTGTGTGTGTGTGTGTGTGTGTGGCATCCGTCAGTCGAAACGACTATGGATCAACGCCGTATTAAGATGTTGCCTGTATGCATCCTTTTGTGTGACTGTAGAGACCAATTCTTGATTTGCATAGTCTGCCACAGCCTTGACATACGAAGGTTGTTATGCAATTTGCCGCTTCGTCCGGCTGTTCCGCCTGTACACTCGCTCTTCTCATAGCTCTCCTTGCAGCGTTTTCAACATGGAGGGTCCTCTCGCTGATGATAATCCCCTGGCGTATCATTTTCCTCCAGGCAGTTCTGTCAGCTGCAGAGGCTTCCCATGTATTCCTGTCCACCGAGAAAGTCTTCATGTCACGCTTGCAGACATCCCTGTAGCGAAGATGGGGTCGCCCCCTCTTTCTTGAGCCTGAGGCAAGCTCGCCATAGAGAAGGTCTTTAGGGATGCGCCCATCCTCCATCCTGCGCACATGGCCCAGCCAGCGAAGACGTCGCTCACGCAGTAGGGAGTAAATGGATGGGATGCCCGCTCTCTGCAGAACATCAGTATTACTCACTCTGTCCTGCCATGTGATACCAAGTATCCTACGTATACACCTCATATGGAAGACCTGGAGTTTCCTCTCTTGTGTTGAGTATGTAGTCCAGGATTCACTCCCATACAGTAGAACACTGAGAATGCACGCTCTGTAGACGGTCATCTTGGTGGAGGTGGTAAAGTGCCTGTTTCCCCAGACTCTTTTAGTTAGTTTAGAGAGGGTTGTGGATGCCTTTCCAATCCTTTTATTTAGCTCCACGTCCAATGAGAGGATGTCTGAAGCAGTGGAGCTTAGATATTGAAACTGGCGTACGACCTCTAGTGGTGTGCCTTGGATTGTGATGCTGGGTGGAGAGGCGGTTGCTTGTCCCATGACTTGGGTTTTCTTCTGGCTGATGGTGAGACCGAACAGACTGCAAGCATTAGCAAACCTGTCCATCAGTCTTTGAAGACCATCTTCCTGATGCGATGCGAGTCTGGCGATGTTGAAGAGACCACCATCTGACCTGGAGTGCAAGCAGATACCATCCGTTGTGTTTTTGAAAGCATGCTTCAGGAGTAGGGAGAAGAAGATGCCGAAGAGTGTTGGGGCCAACACACAACCCTGTTTGACACCACTCCTCACCCCGAACTCAACAGACATGCCACCGTTAAATTGCACAGTGCTCCTCATGCCATCATGAAAGGATCTTATGATGCTGAGGAGTTTTGGTGGGCATCCGATCAGTGGGAGAATTTTGAATAGTCCATCTCTGCTCACGAGATCGAATGCCTTGGTCAGGTCTATGAAGGCAACATACAGAGGCTGGTTTTGCTCTCTGCACTTCTCTTGCAGTTGGCATAGGGAGAAGATCATATTGATTGTTGATCTCTCTGAACGAAAGCTGCATTGAGATTCTGGGTAGATTCGGTCGGCAAGAACGTGTAGTTGCAGTAATACTATACGTGCGAATAGCTTGCCAACGAAACTCAACAGTGAGATACCGCGGTAGTTGTTGCAGTCACCGCGGTCCCCTTTGTGTTTGTAGAGAGTGATGATATTTGCGTCTCTCATGCCCTGAGGCACTGAGCCTTCTCTCCAACACTGTATCAGAAGACTATGGAGGGGCTCAAGCAGGCTAGCCTTTCCACTTTTTAAGACCTCTGCTGGAATATAGTCCTTTCCTGAGGCTTTTCCTGATGGCAGTCTGTCTATTGCCCAGGATAGTTCTTCTATGGAAGGCTCCTCATCGAGCTCATGCATCAGCGGTAGACGATCAATGGCATCCAGGGTGAACTGATGTATCATGTTTTCCCTGGAGTAAAGCTCGGAGTAGTGTTCAACCCACCTGTCTAGCTGTTTAACTTTGTCTAGTATGGGTTCACCCGATTTAGACTTCAGTGAAGCAGTTTTGTTAATTATGGGTCCTGTAGCTCTCCTGATCCCGTTATACATAATTTTTATATTTCCTGTATCAGCTGCATGCTGGATAGACTTGGAGAGCTCCATCCAGTAGTTGTTTGCAGCTTCTCTTACAGCCTTTTGAACTGCCCTTTTGGAAAACCTCAGTGCAGCCAGCGATGTAGGAGATGGGCTGGCCTTGTATGAGAGCAAGGACAAACGCTTTGCCTCAATCAGAGGGTTGAGGGTAGCAGAGTTGGCATCATACCAGTCATTTCGTTTGCTACCTGTCCTCCTCCCAAAGACTTTGAGAGCTGTAGAGTGGGTGGCATTTTTCAGTGTTTCCCACTGTTCAGATGCATTGCTGCACTCCAAGAAACACGCTTAGCTGACACCGGATGCCTAAAGGAATCGGACTATACCTTCTTCTGGCAAGGAAAACAGGAAGAGGAGGTCCGGGAACATGGTGTTGGTTTCGCAGTCAGAAACTCACTGCTTCAGAACGTACAACTCTCTGATTCAGCTACTGAGTGCCTAATCTCACTACGACTGAACACCACAGATGGAACAATTAATCTATTATGTGTGTACGCCCTAACACTCGCAGCGCCTGACGACATCAAGGAGCACTTCTACACACAGCTGGATAGCACCATCAAGGCATTTCCACAAAATGAAGACCTGATTATACTTGGGGACTTTAATGCACATGTGGGTGGCGACAACGATGCATGGCCGAGTTGCCTTGGTAACTTTGGAGTGGGCAAATGCAATGGTAACGGCCAGCGCCTTCTAGAACTCTGTGCCTACCATGACCTCTGCATTACCAACACATTCTTTGCTGCCACACCGCATCACAGAGTATCCTGGAGACATCCCAGATCAGGGCGTTGGCACCAGCTCGATCTAATCATTACTAGACGAAGGTACCTCAAACATTTTCTGATGTCTAGAGCCTACCACAGTGCTGATTGTGATACAGATCATTCCCTAATATGCAGTAGAGTCAAACTTCAACCCAAAGATTTCTACCACACTAAACAGGAGGGTGTTGCCCGTATTGATGTTAGCAAGACCACACACTCTGATCGCAATGCGAAATTCAACGAGATGTTAACCTCCACCTTCAAAGGAGATAACACCCGGACTGCATATATATATATATATATATATATATATAATTTACTATATTAATTAAATACCTAAAGATACTGTAAGGTGTCACAATTAACACCGGTCGATAGATTCGAATCCGGCAACGAAGCCATCTCTGACTCGATTAGCAACGACCAAATCTATTTGACACCGTTAACTAAGAGAAATATTGTTGAAATTTAAACATTTATTTTTAAATGTTTTTAACGTCTGTCAGAGTGATCTAATCATTATATGATGGTCTGTGCATGCGAGCTAAATTGACTGATTTATTTCAACTGTAAAGTGCTCAACGATAAGAAACGAGTTTCTTAAAGGAGCTGATATAATTATTTACTATAATAATTATTAAATACCTACAGACACTAGTGTTTCATCCTTTCGGGATTATCTATTACAGGGTGTCATGATTAACGCGGTCGATAGATACAAATTATATATATACTTTTTATTTGTTTTTACATAAGCTTTAATATGTCGTTACACATTCATGAGCATGTTTCGGTCAGCTAGTTAATAGTAACTAGAGACCTCTTAAGGCGATGTAGCTTATACAAAACCTGAGTCAGGTTACTAACTCAGCTTTTACCAGTAACTAACTAAAAGAAACATGCTCATGAATGTGTAGTGACATATTAAAGCTTATGGAATAACAAATAAAAAGTATATCTTGTCATACTTTGGTATTGAACACTCTTGTATTAACCTCATTAAAACTTCATTGGATAATTTGTCTCTGGAAAATATTAACCTGAAATTATATATATATATATATATATATATATATATATATATATATATATATATATATATATATATATATTAGTGATGGGACGATTCCCATAAGTTCCCCGATCCCGATGCAATTACTGATTTTGTACTAGATTCCTGATTCTGATACAATTACCGATTTTAATCTCGGTTCTTTTTAAATTTCTAAATAATTAACTGTATACATTCTATTTTTCTCGATTACCATAAAACACATGATTAATGTGAAGATATCTTTCTCAAATGCAAAAAAAAAACATTTATTGGGAATTATTTATAGATTTTAGTTTTACTGGTAGTTTAAAATCAATAAATATTTACCATTTTACTATTATTACCTGCAATGGAAAATTTTGCTTTAAATAAAATCGTATTTAAAAAAACACAATTAAAAGAATCGTTTTTTGCCATCGAAAAATATGCACAAATTTTACCGAGTCTGATACCTCCAAAAAGGTTCTAATTTTTCCAAATCTCGATTCCGAAAAATCGTCCCAACACTAATATATATATATATATATATATATATATATATATATATATATATATATATATATATATATATATATATATATATGTATAACACAATTTCATTAAATTCATACAAAGCTGGGAGCAATAGCTAAATAATGTATATATCATTGTAGCTCAAAATATAATACAATATATTTTATTGTTAAATTTTTAAAAATATTTTGGATATTGTTTAAATGTTTTTAAAAACGTAAGTTGTATATATATATATATATATATATATATATATATATATATATATATATAATTATTTTTTTACTATAATAATTAAATACCTACAGACACTAGTGTTTCATCCTTTTGGGGAATCTTCAGTGCAGGGTGTCACGATTACTACCAGTCGAACGATTCGAACCCCGCGACACGAGACATCTCTGGCTCGATTAGCGGTGGCCGTATCCATTCGGCTACCATTAACCGTGTGAAATAGCGTTGAATTTTAAACATTTTAATTTAAATGTTCATTACGTCAGACAGACAGTGATCAAATCGTTATACGATGATCTACGCATAAGAGCTAAATTGACCGACTTTTAATTCAACTGAAAGTGCTCAACGATAAGAAACGAATTTCTTAAAGGGGCTGTCATAATATATATATGTCTGTCATATGGGCTGTCATAATATATATATGTCATATATATATATATATATAGAGATAGATAGATAGATAGATATTAGTGTTGGGACGATTAATTGGAATCAGAATCGAGCATCGGAAAAATTGGAGATTGGGGGAATAGAGATTACTTCTCTGTTTCTGCTGGTCAAACGTTAATGTTAAAATAGAGGATTTCAAATATGCGAGAGAGGCTTATTCTGCTTTACAATATCATCAATGGGGATTTAAATCTTAAATCGGGAAAGAAATTTAACGTGAGAAAGGAAATGCATAAGAAAAATGAGAGGTGAAAGAAAGAAAACTAGTAAGAAATTTAGAGCATGAAAAAAAAAAGACAGAAAGAAAAATACACAGGAAATAATACAATTTATTTTATAGCAAAAGAAAGAAAAATGCGAGAAATAATTTTGGAGAAAATAAAGTTTAGTTTGGTTTCTGTGTTTTATGGCATATCAACCCTTTTTCGGGTTATTTAATGACGAATCCAGATATTTTGGAAATATTATTCATGTTGCATCCAGTTATTTTGTAGAAAGTTTTTATTCTTCAAGTTCTTTGTATCTTCAATCGCTTGTTTGTAGTGTTTGGTTTGGTTGTTTTATAGTGGATTTTATCGCTTTTGTTCCCTGCTCTGCAGAACATGATTGAGTTTTGCAATGAGAGAAGGAAAAGTGTTACAGTATTAATGTTGGGTATATTTTAAATTAGGAAACCAGTCAGGAAGTGGGGGAGATGGAAAGAGAAAGAGGGAATGGGAAGAAGGAAAAAGGGGAAAGGTGGGTTGTTTTTGTTTTTGGTTTTGCAGAGCATGATTGAGTTTTGCAAAAGCGAATTGAAAAACAAAAAACATCAATGTTTGGTGCATTTCGTTTCAGGAAGCCAATATCTTCAGACAGCCTGATCTAGTAGCAGCAGGAGAAAAGAGAGAAATCGTAGATAAAAAGAATATACATGAATGAATTAATGAAAGCAAAAATTAAAAGCGAAAGAAAATGATTGAAATAAATATAGAGATATAGAATAAGGTTCATGCAATACCAAAGTGCAAAAAAAGGAAAAAAATAAAATTGCACTAAAGAAAGTATGCAAGCAAAACCGAATAAAGAAAAGAATTTAAAAAATACTTATTATAATCAATATCTTTTGTATTGCTTTATGTTTTTAACAGAAATTTGTTTAGGTATTCAAAAATCAAAAGTGTATTCAATTACAAAAGAACAGATTTTACAAAAAATATAGTCCGATGATATTCATTCTAGATGGGTTAAACCAACTTCCTCTGAAGGAAAAAGTGTCCAAGGAATATTTAATTCGCATGCATATCTCGATCAAGGGAATGACGATGTTAGGTTTTTTTGTAATTTTAGAAAGAAGTTGTCGACGTCCGTCTACATACAGCGCCTGGTTTTTCTAAATGTTCACCTATCTGATACTAACCAGGCTTAACGTTGCTCAACTGAGGCGATCTAACAAGAATAGGTATGTCAACGTAATTATACCATTTGCAAATAAAATTTTAAGGAAAATTGTATATGTTTACGATTTTAGAATAGTTGTAAATGTGAACAATTAGTTTTATGTATCTCCTTCCACAGCTGAAGATGTAACACAAGGTCGAAAATTGGAAGCTGAAACTAGAGCTTTAGAGGAAGAGTATTCTAGTCGAACAAAAGTTGTATGAGAAGCCTCGCTTGCATGTACCGGTCAATGCGCTTCGTGCGATTAGCAATAAATAAACCCTTCTCAAAGGGTTACAAGGCCAAGCCTGGGAAGTTGGTTTTTATAATTGCACTAGAATATATCCCAGACCGACAGAGAGTAAGCGATCCTAAAAAACCTCCAATCTGATTTTAATGACGATATTAAATAATCTAAATTGAGTTGCTTCCCTTGTATTTTCATATTTATATTAAGAGTTGTTCCCCTTTCATTGAATATACTTTTAAATATTTATATGATATTAAATGAATTGAATTGCTTTTTTAATTACTCGTGGTATTGTATTTTCTGTTGACTATGTAACAAGTATTTAGCATTAAAACCTGTAGTTAGTGTAAATGTTGTAGTTTAGAAAATATCGATTTTTGTCGATACATTTAACGAATATCGACATTTTGAAAATATTAATTTTTATAATAGTTTTTCAAGTACAGGGTAGAACGATGAATTTGTTGCCCTAAAGTAAACAATAGTATAGCTTTAATTTTAAACTTTTCTTGAAAAAATCAATTCAGGTAACTTTATTATGTAGTAGAGCTGAAAGTTATTCAATGTAACCGCCTTCAGCCTACATCGCCGTCTCGCTATGAGTCCGGAACTGGAAGTCTGCCTTTTCCACAGGCGCCGGCCCCAGCTCGGCAAATATTCGGTGGATGGCGGCGATCAGGATGGCTTTGATGTTGTGGAAGGTCATGTTGGTGATGTTCTCGACATATGACCAAACATGATCAGCGGGTTCAGGTCGAGAGAGGAAGAGGGGCCAGTAAGACAAGGTTACAAAGTAGACACCGCCAAAAATGGCCGAAAAATCAAGTTGTTGTTTTTTAAAACGAAATTACATTTATTAAAATCCATTATTTCTGAGTAACTTTTTTTTTCCAGAAAGATAAAACCCTGAATTTTATCATATAGAAAACAGAATAATGTAAAACTTTTTCTACTATTTTAAATTAAATTTTAAATGTTAAATTTTTCCAAAAAGTTAACAATTGACATTTTTTGTCTTGCACAAAAAAAAACGTACATAAATATTTTTAAAAAAAGGTTTTTGAAATAATTTATTTATTTGTTGTCTAACTAAGATTTAGGGTTATTTTCTATAAGAATATGCAAAAATATTATAATATAAGTATCTGGATTTCAAATAATTCCACTTATTCATATAGGCAACCAGTTACTTCGCGTCGATCTAGACAATGTTTACGTTTGTGCTTGATAAAAAGCAAACTATGGAAAACCAAACAGGCCAAAAAAAAAACTTATTTTTCAGTGACGAAAATTTCAATGTATTATTAACGCTGAGGCTGGCCAGTACCAGATGGGTGACCATTTGTATGAGTTTGGTTTTTAATGTGTATGTGTGTAGGGGCCAGGGTCCCCAAAATGGGGGGGGGGCAATTTAAAGCAGAATAAAAAATATTATTTCAGCGCGTTTGGTCCACCGTAGTCGAAAGGCGGCAAACGTTTTCAAACGGGATGGAAAAAATGATGCTATTTTTAACACAAAGGGCACAATATTTATCGAATTTTTTTTTTTTTTGTATCGATTCTTCAAAGCATGCCCTGTTTAATAATGGTCATACATTATTCGGCTCGCTAAAAAAAAAATTGTTAATTTATTTATCAAAGATTTTAAAATGGCTTTTTTCGTATAAATCTTTAAAAAAATTTTTTTTTTTTTGCTTAACTTAAATTAATTATTTTACTTAACATATTCACCGAATTTCACACTTCAAAACTCAAAAGCGGGATAATTAAACACAATCGAAGTTCTGATATTCAGACATCAAAATAAGATATGCAAACAATTTTTTTTTAATCTATAATCCTGTCCCTTACAACAACACAATATGTTTTGTTCAGTTTCAGATGATTATTTGAAGCATATTTGGAACCCCCTCAAAAGAAGGGGGGTTTTGTAAGCAAAAATACATATATATATATATATATATATATATATATATATATATATATATATATATATATATATATATATATATATATATCGTTTATGAAAAATAAGTACACTGTTAAAAAGTTCATTCTTCTCTTAATAATCGCTGAAAATTTCGTATTGATTGGATAATTACCTGATTTTTAGTAGATTTTTATAAAGACGCTCCGTCAAAAAGTACTTACCTGCCCCCCAGTTTTGGCGGTGCCTATACAAAGTCGTTGCACTCCTTCTAAAGTCAAGCCTGATTCCCTTGTGACTTGTAGGCCAGCGCCGAGTCCTGCTGCCACATCCAGGGTTTGCCAGCGGTCACATAATTGCACCAGGGGATCACCACACTCTTCATCACATCTAGGTACACTAGGTGTTTACTTTCAAGCCGGTAGGTGGCATGATGTGGGCTTCACTTAAAACCACACCAAAACTATAACCGTGACAGGAAACGTTATGTTCATCACCTTGGACACGCTTTCAAGCGTTGAACCATACGGATTTGGATTTTGAGGGTGCTGGCAATGATCCTGTTGTCATAACTTGGTTCGGTAGAGAGCAGTTGTACAGCGGTGCATCTCTAATATCGCTCGTTAAACATTGTGTCACTTTCAGACATAACAGAAGGCTCCTATAGCTCCCAGAATTTGTACACAACTGGCCAACTACTAGGTGGTCCACAGCAAAAAAAGAAAACTGGTTTTCATCAAAGAAAAATAGAATCATGTCGCCTTTTGAGGGGGCGACAATTTTATCGTTCCAATCTGCAATTTTCATTTAAAAATAGGTACTTACATCAGAATACCGGTGAAGCATGACAATATAAGAGGAGATAACTCCATCGACAACTTGGTGGTTTTCTTTTCATCGCCGCCCACTTTGGTCGAGTTCTTATTGTCTTATCCCCTCCCCCCCCCACAGGGGCAAAGTTAGATAGAAAGTCGGTATTCAATGTGGGAAAAATCCAGCTTTCAAAAAAAATTTGTCGTTATCCTGATTAAAACAAAAATTTAATATTTTTTGATTATATATTTCAAGGCCATACAATGATAAACACTGTGTATCTTTAAACGGTCGTAATTATTGTTATTCACGTTTGGAATATGCCTTCTAACAGGAAAAATGAGGAGAGTTGGAAGAAGTGTTTTCTCCTATATCTATGTGACTAACTGAGACCTTGACGCTGGTATTTTATGGTAATTTCGGAAAACGAAAACTAGTTCGGGTGAAATGTTATTATTATGATTTTTAAAGGTATAAGAAAATAGTATCCAGCTTCATTAAACCGATTATGGACAAATTCTATAGTGGATGAAAAGTGTGTATGTCATTATTTCTTTGACGTGTGAGTTGAGGCATTTTTCTGAAAGTTCATTCAAAAACAAAAACACATTGTGGAGTAAAATACATTAATTAAATAAATTAATAAAACAATTTGTACGAATAAAAAATATATATTTATTCACTTGAAGGTAATGGTATAAAAGAGAGCAAAATTTGTATGACGATAGTTGAGTTAAGAATATTTCGGTTGAAATAAGTACAGTGGGTAGCAAGCTCTTTCTGATTGCGTGAGTATGAACGCGTAATCGTATGTGCATACTTTTCTCCCAAATTATTATTAGTAGTGTGTGTGTGTGTGTGTGTGCGTGTGCGTGTGTGTGTGTGTGTGTGTGTGTGTGTGTGTGTGTGTGTGTTGAAATTGTTCAACGCCATCATATGTATCGGAGTAACGATTTATTGGATACTAAAATAACAAACCACACGTGCGTGGTCCCCCTCTTGTGCTGCATGTGAGACGACGCCACAAAAAATACTGAAGAAATGATGAATGTGAGAAGTGTGAAGGGCCAACGTTGCCTTCACATTTTCGACAAGTTTCAGAAAAATCTAATGGATGGAGAAAAAATTATGGGGTAAAAAGTGTCAGTTTTAACAAATTTTGGAGCATTTGTGACCCGTTTTGAGCTTATGGGAACGCCGAATCCAAGTGAAAATGGACAAATGGTGCAGTTTCATGCCTTAAAACATGTATATTTGAATTCAGCATCATGAAAAACTACTATATAGACATAAATATCAAGTTCTTGAGTAATATGAAAAAAAAGCTCCAAAAGGGTATGTTTTTTAGCCCTAAAAGTCCTATTGGGATGCGAACCAGAATTTTGCCAGGGTCACCCATACTGAATTTATATTAAGAACAATATTTTGGCCAAATTTCAAAAAAATTTAATGGATGGATCAAAATTTATAGGGCAAAATGTGTCATTTTGGGCCATTTTGGGGCATTTTTTCTTACCTCTTTTGTGACCTTGGGGGTGCGAAATCCCAGTGTAAATGGATAACGGTGCAGTTTCAGGCCTTAACACGTGTATATTTGAGTTGTCCATCGTGAAAAACCACTATACAGTCAGACATATCAAGTTTTGTTGAGAAATATTAAAAAAGAGCAACAAAAAAAGCATTTTTAGCACTAAAGGTCCCCGGGGTCGCGAACCAGAAGTTTGCCAGGATCACCCATACTGAATTTATATTAGGAATAATGGACTCCATATTTTGGCAAAGTTTTAAAAAAATCTAATGGATGGATAAAAGTTATGGGGCAAAATGTGCGATTTTGGGCCATTTGGGTTTTTTTTTTTTTTTTTTTTTTTGCCTCTTTTGAGACCCGGGGACGCAACTGGAATTTTTTAAAAACATATTTTTTTACTGTGCACATCTATTCAATGAAATACAATTTGTGGCAAAATTTCAGGAAAACTAATGGGCGGTTATCTGACAATAGTCCGGACGCACGGACGCTCAGACGCCACTGAAAACATACGTCCCTCTCCAAATTCGGGGGACCAAAAAGAAGATATGGTTACTTCAAGTATAGTATGAAATATGGTTCTTTCGTTTCATTGGCTATACTCATTGTCCTATGCTACCACTACCCATGCTACATACGCATACTTCTCAATACATTAAAAAAGGCCAAAGGAATGATCGAAATTTTCTTTTTTAAGGAAAAACATTTTTTAAAAATATTGTATTACTACATGTCAGCAAATAAGAAACAAATAGAGAAAATATATAAACAATTAAATATTTTCATATTGATTCTTATACATATGGGTGTATATATCTATCTCTATCATTGATCTCTCTCTCTCTCTCTCTCTCTCTCTCTCTCTCTATCTCTCTCTCCTTATATATATATATATATATGTATATATATGTATGTATGTGTATATATATATGTATGTATGTATGTGTATATATATATGTATGTATTTATGTGTATATATGTATATATATATATATATATATATATATATATATATATATGTGTATATATAATTAGCTTTTTTGAAAAAGAAATCCAGTAGAGTGCTCAATTATATGGAAAATTCGAAACTAAAAGCGTATTATTTATATTTTGTTTACAGAAAGTTTTAGATGAGATTAGTCATTGGTACCGTTGGTTTCAAACCATATAATTAGGGACCGTTTTATAAACCCATCTACCATAATTCGGTATCTAAAACGGTCCCTAATTATCGGGTTTGAAACCGACGGTACTAATGACTTATTTCATCTAAAACTTTCTTTAAACAATATGTATATAGAGAGAGATTAAAATAAACATTTTAATGTTGCTACACGATCATGACAATGTTTCGGTCAATTTTACTGTTTTAAAAGTTCAAATCTCCAAGCTTGATTAACGAGTTGAACTTTTAAAAGTATGGACGTGCGTCGCCTGACGAGGTGTTTTAATTATTTTACAACTAACTGACCGAAACATTGCCATGATCGAGTAGCGACAGTAAGAAATGTTTATTTGAATATAAATATAAGTATATTTTGCTCTATTGATTATTAAGCACTATTTTAGAAACCTCATTAAATACATTTTTTATCTTTAAATATTTTTAACCTGGAATAATTATATATATATATATATATATATATATATATATATATATATATATATATATATATATATATATATATATATATATACCAAATTTCATGATGTTGACCATCTTATAATTAATTCCTTTAATTACGTTCAGTAATTGCAAGAGATTAAATGATTTACTGACAAAATAATGTTCCGATAAAGAACTAAAAATTATTTTTGTAATTATTATTTTTAGATATAGTTTTCAATATTAAAAAACTCCCAAGATTATATATATATATATATATATATATATATATATATATATATATATATATATATATACTTCATTTACTCACATAAAATTAATATACGAAAGTATAAATTTATGCGTAAACTTTTAAAAGTGCTCAATACATAGGTAGAGCTACTTAGTAAGTTATAAAATATATAGGCGATTAAGCTACACTGAATATTCCGCGTTTCATCCACTCTAGAACTCTATATTATGGTAAGCCTGAAGAATCCTAGAGTGGATGAAACGCGGAATATTCAGTGTAGCTTAATCGCCGTATATATTCTATAACTTACTACACATATATATATATATATATATATATATATATATATATATATATATATATATATATATATATATATATATATATATATATATATATACCTTTCTCCCATGGTACTGATTGACTGATAAACTATGGTAATACTAATATTAACTAATTAACTAAAAGCATAGTACATGTAACACGAATGTAGGTAAAAAGAAAACTCATAATAAACATTAGGTCTATAAGTCGAAAAAATAAGCATTCATAGATCAATTTACTGGACACACTAGACACTCTGTGGCACTTCTTATAATATTAATCAATAATAATATTAATTAATATTAACTTTAGATCGTATTTTCAACTCAAGACGGAATTAATTAATAATAAGTAATTATATCCATACTGTAATGAACGTTATCTACAAAGAGGGTTACATAAATTGTGGAGATTAAGAGTTTTCCGATAATGAGAAAACGTTACTGAAGAAAACGTGAGAATAAAAAAGTGGACACTTTATGAAATTGGTGGCAACGCAAGTGAGAAATGCAGTCGAGAATTCGTTAATGGTTGTATTAATTTTATATAATAATTAAGAACGCAGAACATACTTATATAGTCGAAACATCTAAGTTTTATTGAACGAATAGAAGAAGCAGTAACAGATTAAGCAAGTGCACAGTAAGGGAAATAACTCTAAATATATTGAATTTGAATTTAGTATCAGAGAGTTGTTTCCCTTGATTGTGTCTATTGATTTGTTCGTTTGTTTTGTTTTGCATGGTTTATGTTACATTATGTCTTTTTAGTTCATAAATGCCGACCACAATGTCTACTGTAAAGAATGCATTGCAAATGACTGAGTGAACATTACTTACTATATTGCACATGGGTGTTCGTATCTTGCTCAGTTATACAAATGAACTCAGTATAACCATTTGGTTCGAATCTGGCGTAGACGCTTACACAGTTCTAGTTGGAATCTATTAAAACACTCCCAGATCTTTCTTAAATGTGTGTGGTTTTCTGCTTTTTATTGTAGTCGATGTAACAACGTTCAGGGTTTATATCGATAAATATATGTTCACATGTATCTTTATTCCATTATTAAAAATAAAATGTATTCGACTGGACAATTTTTTTTTTTTTTTTTTTTTTTCATGACAGTGGTTTGGTTCTCATCAACCAGAATAATGTTATTTCACAAGTTTATTTTATAAAACTTTTCAAGCGTGGAAAATATTTTCCTCTTTTTATCCAAGAAAGGAACATAATATACAGAAATGTCATATGGAATGGATAAAACCTTTCACACAAAAAGTCTTTCTAATCATTACTGTACTATCCTACTTATTCAGTATATATATATATATATATATATATATATATATATATATATATATATATATATATATAGAGAGAGAGAGAGAGAGAGAGAGAGAGAGAGAGAATCAGACGCTTTCAGTGCTACACAAACTTTATTAGGTCGCCTGACGAGGACTTTGGTCCGTACCGACTAATTGTCTGAAGCATTAGTATATTTAGTGAAGCGACTGTCATATTTGTCAATATAAATAAAATATTATATATATATATATATATATATATATATATATATATATATATATATATATATATATATATATATATATATATATATATATTACATGGGAGGTCACACTTATCGAGGCCTGGGGGCCACTCTGGGTATAGGGTTAAACGTTGAGTAGACGGTAAGATAAGATCAGTCATAGTGGAACTTGAGTAGGGCTAGATTATCTGAGAGGACGGCTCAATAGAAATTTATTCATATTGGATTTGAAAAAGAAAATGTTACGGTTAGCCGGGAAGCAGACCCATCGTATTGTATTCCAAAAACGGATAATTCTAGGAAATAAACTCTGTTCATGGAATTTTTGTTTAGTTTTAGTGATAGATAGTGAGTACAAGAAGTTGTTGGCGGTTGTTGCATCTAGACGTGTATTTGTTGCGAACGTTTTACAGAGACGGAGTCATAGATTGAAGCTCTGGCGAGCAGATACCATCAAAGTAAAGATTGAGCAGAGATAGACTCGGAACGTGTCACCTGTGAGAAAGAAGCAGCGAGACGAAATGGCCATCGCCTAATAATTTTCGCAAATGGTTTTGCACCCTGATAAGACAGAGAAATGTGCTTTTTAGCGCTTCATCCTAAATGTGGCAATAGAACTTCATTTTAGAACATATCTGTCTCTTATACAGTTAGAGGATTGCGTTGAGAATGAGCTACTTTCTAGAGCGGTAGAACGACCCCAACATTTTTCCCGCGGTTTTAGCAAGGGATCTGACGTAGATCTTCTACTTCAGGTCAAGGGTAAAGATCAGTCCTCGAACTTTTTCGAAGTAAGGTGGTTCTTCAAAGCGAGAGTCGTTCACTTCAACTCGGATGAAGCAAGGATATGAGCATTGGTGGCGAAAAGTTTGGTTTTGGATGAATTGAGGTCAACTGGCCATTTTTGACCGCATTATACCACAAACTCCAAATCAGAGGAGAGAGAATCAGAAATATCCTGATCTTTGTCAGTTTTTGAAGTGTATCGATAGCATAGATGTCGACGAATGAATAAAGAATGTGTTTTGGAAGGTTGTTTATAAAGATCAAGAAGAGAGTTGGGTCAAGGGGAGATCCCTGAGGCATGCCCGCGTTAATACTGTTAGCTTCGGATTTCTGTCCATCAACAACTACTTTAATAGACCTTGCAGAGAGAAAGCATGTTATGATTGAGAAAACATTATCTTCTGTTAGGATGCTAGGAAACCTTATGGTGTAGACGTTTGTGCCAGACCCTGTGAAATGCCTAAGATATTTCAAGAGCATATGCTGTAGAAACGAAGCCATTGTCAATAGAGTCACTAATCCTGTGTGATATTATTGTCAGCAAATCAGTGGTTGAACTCTCAGAACGGAAACCATATTCCTTGTCGGTATGTATATATATATATATATATATATATATATATATATATATATATATATATATGTGTGTGTGTGTGTGTGTGTGTGTGTGTGTGTGTGTGTGTGTATAAAACTGAACGTGTGTGTGTGTGTGTGTGTGTGTGTGTGTGTGTGTGTGTGTGTGTGTGTGGTCACGAATAGGCTCCTATATGGTTGACTATTATAGAAAACTGATCACATATAATGATAGAAGATGTATCGAGACACAGGAATGGGTATGTTTGATCCGGTATAATGATGATTCATTAAAATTGTGGGGTCTTCGTACGCGCCTGGTCCACAAAATATGGAAATAAAAAATTAAAAAATTAAAAAAGACGTTTACAAGTGTTTTTGATATAGATGTACATAATAATACTTTGATACAAGTGTTTTTGATATAGATGTACATAATAATACTTTGATACGTAAATAGGGATAGTATAATAAACTTGTGGGGTCTGCATTCGCGCCTGGCCTCCATAGAATGGAAATAGGCACAAACTTTAATACTTTTCATATCTATCTGCGTAAGTATACTTTGATAATTATGTTTCAGTTTTAAGAAATATGGTATAATAAAATTATGGGGTGTTCGTTCGCGCCTGACCTCCATAGAATGGAAATATGTCACAAAGTTTAACAAAGATTTTTAATATAGATCCATAGAATATTGTGATAAGTGTTTCAGTGTGAACAGGTATGGTATAATAAATTATGGGGTTTATCTATTTTATTTTTACTTTCACCATATTTTGCTTTGGTTATATATATATATATATATATATATATATATATATATATATATATATATATATATATATATATATATATATATATATATATATACCGTACTTTGGGGTAATTGCGCCAAGTCTGGAATAATTACGCCAACTAGCTAAAAGTGCTCTTTTGGCAACCACGCATATAAAGAGGACTCTTTTTTTTTTAGTTGGCGCAATTACTCCCGGATTTGGCGCAATTATCTCAAAGTGCGGTATATATATATATATATATATATATATATATATATATATATATATATATATATATATATATATATATATATGTGTGTGTGTGTGTGTGTGTGTGTGTGTGTGTACATTTATACAACTATAATATTTTTCAATAAATATTAATAATTTTTATACTCACAAGCGGAATGTTTCATGTTTACGTAATTATATGTACAGGAAGTGATATTGCTGATCGCAGGACTCAACCCCAGTCAACCAAGCCACCTACTGGTTATCCTTCTTTCCCTCATCCACCAGGAATTAATCTCTTAATTCAAGTGAATTAAGATGCTTAAGTATCCATATAAACGGGTGTGTCATAATCAACTGCCGTAAGAGTATTCCACGAACAGGACGTTTTGGAATGATGTATATATGCTAATTGACTGTTATATTCTCAGTTACTAAATAGGGTTCGACTTTTATCTACTTAAATAAGATTCCAGTAATTATATTTTTATTGTCTTAGTAAAACAATTATTTTTTACGATCGTTTTCTGCTTGATTTTGATAATCTAGGTGTTCAAAA
>NC_136501.1:36968107-37038107 GCF_053919585.1 Euprymna scolopes
TCAGTGTCATGTCTTCTTGAGGGTGTGCAAGTCGCTGGTAATCTTTGGGCTCATGAACTTTCAGTGACTGAGGGAGTGGCACTCGTCTGACAGACGTCGCAATCATCATATGACAGCCAACAAACCGGCTGTGGAAATAACTATACAATCCCCCACATTCTGAAAATATATATAATTATTGTTTGATTGGATAAAAACAAATCTAATAGAATGCTCAATTATTTAATAATAACGTAATATTTATTTATTCCTAATGTTACAGAAACTCAGATCAACGTGATAGCTTATGTTTCAAGTTTCAAGGTGAAAAATTCTCATTTTTATCGAGTTCTATTTAGAAATCGCTCGTTGGTTTTGTCAAACATATTTTAATCTGTTGAGTCGCTTATATATATATATATATATATATATATATATATATATATATATATATATATATATATATATATATATAATCGAAGACTTTTTATCGCTGCAATACGCTTAGATTTACACATTATCGTCTTTCTAGAGTGTTGTATACGTTTAGAAAAAACCGTGCATTTACGATAAGTGAGAGCCCCAGTGAACTCTTTTACCGGATAGTTTAAAACACGAGAGATGGTGAGCGAATCTATTTAACCATGTGAAGAGGGCTTTGTTGCCGTTTCACAGCTCTTCAATGCTGCTAAGAACGGGTGAGGGTTTCAAACTCCGATTCGAAATTTGCAGTCGAATCCCTGTTCTATCAACCCCAGCAAGGAAATAATGGCAATAATGGAATTTATTCACATTACTGGTGCCTCAAATAATATATTCTTTTACAAAGCCAAATATTTTCGCTCATGAAGACGACTGTTGTGCCTTATTACGGCTCTTAGGCACATTTACACAGACACACACACACACATACACACACACACACACACACACACATATACATATATATATATATATATATATATATATATAAAGCATTACAAAAGCGACAGTAATATGACGATGTTTCGATCTGTAGTCATTAAAACTACAATCTCTTCAGACAAAAAATATGTATTTTCTTTTCGTTGTTCATATTAAAGGGATAAAGAAGACTAAAAGCGTTACATTTAAAGTTGAAAGGTCACGTGATCAAATGTAAAATAATATTTGAATAAACCGTTTGTGTATCTTTAGTTAAGCAGTTAATAATTGAACCTATTTTTAGATTCGAATCCGTATTTGGAACATCTGAATATCCGACTTGGAGTAGGTCAGACACTTACATCGTATGTTAGAAAGGAGGCAAGTCAGGTCTTACAATTCATTGAATGTGCAAGGGTGGTGGTAAGGTAGCATTTACTAAAGAAAAAAGAAGGAGACGGTTCTGTGGAAGGGGGGCTTTATCGTAACTAGTTTAATATTATTATTCTATTTTAGTTTTAGTTTTATGTGGACTTATGCAATTTTCAAAGAACAAAACTTCCAGGATTTATTTTTGTTTGCATTGGTATAAATCAGTAAGTATGGAATAGGACGCCATTAAATGTCACACCAACCGAATTCATTAATATAGATGTTGTATCTATACATTGATATATCTAATTGTTGTATCCACAAGGGCAATGTTTAAACTAAACAATCGCAAATTATTAAGTTTTCTTATCTCATTTCATTGAATGTTGTGATTACCAAGCGACAACAACACTGTGTATATTTCTTAAGATGTGTTTATGCTCTTTTTGATGTTGCAAATAATATCACTCTAAATATTCGAGTTTGGTGTTATTAAACATTTGAAAAAGCTATCAAAGATTTCCATCTTATTTTTATTAAAATGAACGAAAAAGAGTTTTCATTTTTAAAAAAAAGATAAAGCAACAATTTTCAATTAACGGGAGTAGGAAATTAGGTTCGAACGTATAAATATTACGACACTATATCGGATGGTTGTTATTCATAGTTTATGTATTTTTTAGATGCGAATAGATACTTTGTATCACTCCAATTACTTTGAATACTCTTGTTATCTTGGGGGTTGTTCTCACAACATTGCGGCCGACATAACCCCCGATCTTTTTCATATGTGTCTTGTAGAACACTTGGGTTTTTTCTGTCGAACTCTAGAATCTGTGCATAATTTCAAACGAAACATTTTAGTAAATTCACGTGGGTAGTTTGATTATGTTCTGTCAGCCATGCGCTTATGGCGCAGAAGATAAAAGTTAAATAAGTTCTAAATGACAGTCTTCGGGGGGTTCATGGTTCATGGTTCACCTCAGTACAGGTGATATGCATTGTAGAATACAATTACAAATTACTACTCAGTCATAACTGGGGGATCAAGAGGAAACTACCTCCATAGATTGAAAAAACGGTTTTGTTTGAAATGCTATATTGATGGTAGAGTTCGACAATACATACATGAAGAAAGTCGGAGGTTACATCGGCTGAAATCTTGTGAGAATAACATCTGAGAAAAAAAAACCCAGTAATCTGAATAATCTAAATAATACATATTTTGAAGGTTATATATTTTAATTGAATGTTCTCCACCGTTTGTAGGAGAGCTATTTGGCTAGCACAAAACTGCTAACAAAAGATTGGCATATGAACACATCTAAATTTGGATTCGTACATAATCAGACCATTTAAAAACTGCGAAATGATCGGGTTGATGCTGGGTATTCATTTTAAAGCGTTTCATTGGATTAGTTTTCGACGGGAAAAACAGCCGAACTGTAAACTCGACCAACTTGCATTCACTCCACCTCCACCCCTCATCCCAAACACGCACCACTTTTTTTTTTTTTTAATCTATGGATGTAATGGATTTGTGGTTGCTGCTTAATTTCAATTCGGCAGTTACACAGATCTGATATATCTGGCGGAATGTTCAGCTCAAACGTCAATCAGAGATGCAAGATGGCGAAGAAAATATTTCCACCTGATCGTTTTTATTCTTCATTGACGCTCCTCTTTTTATATGTTCCATTTCGCTTTTGATTTTTAAAGAAAATCTATATTTTTGTTCTTCTTCAAATTTCATGTTTTTCCTTTCCATGTTCTTTTTATTTTTAATTTTCATATATTTAGTTTTGTTTTTAGGCTATTTTTATACTTTTTCTTTCATTTTTAAATCAGTTTGAAAAATATTATTAAACTCCAATACCATAATCACGTTTATTTCTCGCGTTAGTTTACGTGATTTTTAAATAATGTGTTTATTAGCGAAAGAATTACTTAAATACATATTCTTTCTGTTGATATTTAGAAAATGACGAGACTGACATAACTTCCATAATTATACATTGAATTTTAATTTTTATTTATGAAAATCAAAAATGCTATAGTTTAAGCTAAATAATAATTTAAAAGATCCTATTTTGAATTTCATTGGTATTCATCTTCTTATAGTTTCGCTTCCGTGCAAGTTTAACACAACATTGCTAGATCTTCCTTCCTACATTTGTCACGTAATTATTACTTATGTGTGTCTGTCAGTTTGTCTGTCTGTCTGCCTGTCTGTCTCAATCTCTCTTCCCCCCCTCTCTCTCTCTCTCTCTCTCTCTCTCTCTCTCTCTCTCTCTCTCAGTTTATTGATTTATCACCTCTTGTTATTGGACTCAAATTATTTAAAAATTTAATAGTATAACAATTAAATATATTTATGCGATTTAAAAACAAGCATAAAAGTAAAAAAAAAAAAAAACTACCAAGCAAAGGTGAGTGGATAGGCTTATTCAGTAATATATTCACGGAACAAAATTTCATAAGCCGATATACACAACATGTAAGTGCACAATGTTATGAATAAACTAAATGAATTTAGTTGAAATGGTAAAATTATGACTTTACTATAATATTTGGAAGCATATCTTAGGTACACACACATATATGTGTGTGTGTGTGTGTGTAATGTTTTAACGTGTTTATTACAGGTTGAAACTAAAAAGTTTTATTCAAATAAGAGATGCTTAAATACACATAACAAATTTATACAGCTAACAGAAAGATTTATCTTTCCATTTCAGTTTAAGGAACAAGTAACGAAAAATAGTAAAAATGATGCATAAAAGGTTTCTACCTGGCTAATATGCTAGATTCTTCATAGAACAAAATTGAATGTTTTATAGAAATTGATTAACGTAATTAGAAGGCGGTACGTCTCTTCTTTTATTATAAAAGCTAGCACTCTGGCCTAGGTAGCTTAGACAGTCGGTAACGATCATGTCTGAAATTCGAACCGCTAAACCGATGCGTTAATAGGATTGTCGTACTGGTGAGTTTTCAGAGAAGAAACATATACATATACATATATATATATATATATATATATATATATATATATATATATATATATATATATAAACATATATATATAAACATATATAAAAACATATATATATATAAACATATATATAAACATATATATAAACTTAAATATAAACATATATATAAACACATATATATATAAACATATATATATATACATATAAACATATATATAAACATATATATATAAGCATATATATATACATGTAACATGTATATATATGCATATTAACATATATATATAAACATATATAAATATATACATGTACACATGTGTATATATATACATATTAACATATATATATATAAACATATATATATATATACATGTACACATGTATATATATATACATATAAACATATATATATATAAACATATATATATACATATAAACATATATATATATAAATATATATACATATAAACATATATATACAAGCATATATATATGTACATATATGCAAACATATATATGTGTACATATATACACACACATATATGTACATACATATACATATATATACATATATGTGTATATATATAAACATATATATACATATAATATATATGTGTACATATATACACACACATATATATGTACATATATATACATATATATATACATATATGTGTATATATATAAACATATATATACATATAATATATATATAAATATATGTATATATATACATATATATGTGTGTGTGTGTGTGTGTGTGTGTGTGTGTGTGTGTGTGTGTGTGTGTGTGTGTGTGTGTGTGTGTGTATAAAAACTTACAGCCATTGAATTATAAGTGGTTTGCCGTATTTATAGGTAAATGTGCACTGAACAGATACTGTAATATTTCAAGTTAAATTCAAATTTTGATATATCTTTTTTATATGAAATTGTTAGTGTCAAGTACAGAATTATTTAAAAAACACTCTCCCCATGTTAAGAATGGCTTTTTAAATAGAAAATTAAAATAAAATGTAACTTTTTTCACTTATTTTAAACAAACATTCATGACCCATTTTGTCAAATATTTAATTTATGTTAATAATAAGGTTGATAAGACTAATTAAGACAATGCGGAAATGAACGATGTAAAAAGACCAAAAAAAAACAGAAAGTATTAACAATTGTTTATTTGGATAATTTAAACACGAAAAAAAAAACAATTGGAACACAAATACGTACACAGTAAAGCAATACGTTTTATTCTCTTCATTATTTATTTGCAAAAAAAAACATATTCGGGGTTATTTATTTATGTTGGTAGTGTAGAAGAAAATGTATGAATGTTTTTAAGAAAGGTGTATAAAAAATGGAGAATAAAAAAAGGAAGAACGTGGATAAATCGCCGTTGTAAAATGCTATTATAGTTGTCAACGGGTCAAAGTTGATTTATTTGCAAGAAAATTACGACAGTATAGTTGTAATACAGAATAGTTGCAAAACATTTCCACCCTTCCCATGTTAAATAATAATTTCTAAATAATAACGCTAATATTTCAGTCCGCAGGTTAAATTCTGCAAAAGTAGCAATTTGTGTTTATTTGTTTACGCTGTTATGGGTTTATGTCTATGTACACATGCGCAACCGGAAGTCGTAAACCGGGTGTGTGGTTACAACACTCATTACAAGGTCATTTGAGTTTTATAATTATATATACGTATAAATATATATATATATATATATATATATATATATATTCATATAAACATATATATAAACAGATATATATGTACATATATATATATAAACAGATATATATGAACATATATATATATATACACACATATACATATATACATGATTATACATATATATGCATATATATATATATATATATATATATATTAAGGATAAGAATTAGTAATTCTTAAATTATAAATCAGTTTCAAAGGGAGAACCAAACCAAAATCAAATTGTACGATCGTTTCAGAGACGATATTCATTTTATTAATATTGACAATTAATATTGGCAATAATCGACTGAATATTTTTGTTTATTTAATATTGTCTCCTTACTAGCACAAATGGGGTGGGGTTAGAACAAGACACCAAATAATCTGTCAGTTTTGTAAATAGAAAACAACAATTTTTATGTAAATTATATATTGATAATGAAGAGAATTGTTAAATAGAATGAATATTATGTAATATAAGCAAATTTGAAAGTTAGATTTTGAAGAAAGAGATTTATATCTAGAAAGAAAAATATATTTTTAAGAAAATATATATACATATAACTAGAAATGACCTAAAATATTGCAATCAATTTCTTGTAGAAATGTCCATAGTTAATGTTTGATTTTGTCTTTTGTTCATAGACATCAATTTCTATTTGCGTATTTTCTTGTTTTGCATTCAGTATTCAAGATATATCCGCTAAATACCCTCACGGCTATTTATTCATGCAAGCATGCTCATCTCTATTTATGGGGCATCGTTATCATCAGCTGATTAAATCTGAAAATACACGTGCTTATATGACTTAGAAACGATGATGTTGAAAGCCGTTTGGTAATGCAGGGTTATTCGAACATGGTTTCTAACTAATGTATATATATTTACACACACACATATATATATATTTACACACATATATATTTATTTATATATATATTTATATATATATTTGTATATATATATATTTATATATATATATATTTATATATATATATATTTATATATATATATTTATATATATGCATGTTTATATATATATTTATATATATGCATATTGATTATATATATACATATTTATATATACATATATATTCATATATATACATATGTATGTATATATATATTTATATATACATATTTATATATATATTTATATATATATATATATTTATATGTATATTTATATTAATATATATAAATATATATTTATATATATATATATATTTATATGCTTATATGCATATTTATATATATATATATACATACATATTTATATATATATATTTACACATATATATATGAATATATATAAATACATATATAAATATATATATATATATATAATTATATATTTTTTTATATTATATTATATATTATTATATACTAGCGGGGGGTGCCCGACGTTTCCCGGGTGTTTGGATATGTGTGTGTAAAAAAGAAGTGTAAAAGAAAACAGTTTTGGTCGGAAGGTCGGATTGAACTCCAAAGCCTTGACGCGAAGGTGAAAACAAAAGACAAAAAAAGCCAGTCACCTAACCATCTATGCCACGAGTCAGAGGAAGAGATAAGGGCGTTATATGACGGTTTATGAAGCGAAATGAACAGGTGAGAGGAAGTCTGACCTATTTTTGCGCTGCAAATCAAATCATTCGCGGACATACACAAGAAGAAGCGAACACACACACACATTTTCGTTTTTATACTTATAGATGCACCCCCTGGTTTAGCTAATATATGACGGGAGTAAACTTTCTGTAAATGCAAACAGCGAACTTTATTTTGTAAACGAAATAAACCCGTAATGATTTATGTTGAATTTGTTCTGTTAGTGCCCAATGCGGCGAAGAAATAAAACTGTATTTGCCCCCCCCACGGCAAGGAAAAGGAACCAAATATGTATAATGTAATTTGTATGTGTTTTATGCGCGTAAAATTGAAAGAATTAATTGCAAAAGCTGGGGGAAAAATGTAAGAAAGAGTGTTAAAAAATCATTTGTAGGTATTTGGGGCCCAAGAAAAGTAAAAAAAAAAAAAAGAAGAAAATGAAGGTAGTCCTGCATAATTTGACCCGAATTCTCGTGAATTCCCGTGAATTCCCGTCAAGCATTGATCGGGCGAGACCGGCAGTCATCGGTGTCAGCCGCAGTGTACAGGAAAAAACAAAACAAACAAGCAAACAAAACGAACTGGAATGAATACAAATGGGGAAAAATCTCCCAGAAAACTTACCGTGTATAATGAAAAATGTTTAATAGATTTTAGTCATAATTTTTTTTATTGTTGGTTTGTTTTATGCAAAAAAAGTATTTTTTAACCGTATAATTGTTAGGTGTAAGCATAACGATGTTTTATGTGTTTTGTTTTCTTTTCTTTTTTGTATTGTTGTTTGTTGTCGCTTTTTACCAATTGGAATATAGTGATGACCTGTACATTTCAGTTGACCTATATTATTTTGCCCTATATATATTTTCGCGCCTTTAACATTTCCTGTCTGGGTCATTTTGACTTTTGTTTCCCTTTATTTTATATTTTATATTTAACTTTGTCATTTTTTTTTCCTCTGCGTTCTCTTCCCAGATCTTTTTTATTTATAGTTATGTCTCGGAAGTAGAGTGAAAAGCACATCTTATTTTTCTTTTATTAATATTATTTTTTTTCCTTGTACACATTTTTGTGAATTATTACATGGATTTCTGCCTTTAGATTATTATGGACCATCTTCTTCCAATTACGGGATTTCCTTGGATTTTACTTGTACAAATGGAAATTCTTTTAACTTTCTTGAAGTTTTACATTTGGATTTTACCGTCACTGGATTTTTTATCTTCCACCAGACTATCCATTCATGTGTAATCACCTTTTTCTTTACCATATTTCCTCTGCTTAACTTTGTTTTCAAGTAAGATCTTTGACTTACTTGTTGTTTCATCAAATACTTCTGCATGCAAAATCCGATCCCGCATTTTGCTAATTCCTACCCTCTGATGAGAAGGAGAGTATTTCTTCGAAACTCCGTGGATTAAGGACTATCCATTTATCTAGTGTTTCCTTTTCAGATTAAATATGTTTTTAACTCATTTCAAAGTGTTTTTAACATATTTCATTAATTGTTTGTTCATATTATAAGCTCAATTTCCTATTTGGTTTTATCGAGCTTTTATATCTGGCTGAGATAATTTTCTAAATATTAATTCTTTAATATTTATAATTTACTTTAATTTTACTATCTTGGATCATTTTGGTAAATTCAATTGTAATTTTCATTTTATATATATATTTATATATATATTTATACAGGGTATATACTTATATATATTTTATATATATTTATACATATATTTATATATATATATTTATATACATATTTATATATATGTGCTTATATATATATTTATATATATTTATATATATATTTATATATATATATTTATATATATATATTTATATATTTATATATTTATATATTTATATATATATTTATATATTTATGTTTATATATATTTATATATATATTTATATATTTATGTTTATATATACTTATCTATATATTTATATATTTATATAGATGCATAGCTGTATATATATTTATATATATGTATATAAATATATATTTATATATATATATTTATATATTTATATATACATACATTTATATATACATATATTTATATATATGTATATATATACATATATATATATACATATATATAATTATATATATATTTATATGTACATATATATTTATATATACATATATAAATATATATACATTAGATATATGTATATATTCATATATTCATTTTTATATGTATATATTTATATATATTTATATATATATAGATATATATATATGTATGTATATATTCATATATATATATATAGAGATAGAGAGAGAGAGAGAGAGAGAGGGAAGAGAGAGTTAGAGAGAGAGAGGGAGAGAGCAGACAGACAGACAGAAGTTTAAGGATAAAATTCACAATAATATCCTGGTTACATGTGTGAAAGACGCTGAAATATGATTGCAACCTTGCAAGAAATCTAAACAGAACGACGGATTTCACAAGTTTTCTTTGAATCAACGAACATCTTCTAAAAAAAGATATGATTTATTCTGATATTAAGCTTTAAATTGTGAAGATTTAAAATAAAAGAAAATATTCACTCTTTCTGAAGACTTTTGTTATTTCGAATAAATTAGTCAAATCTCTTGTGTGATTTTTACATGAGAAAGTTGCAAAACTAAAGAAATAGTAAAAACTGCTTCGTACACAAGAAAGAAGAATTCAAAATATGCTGAAGAATTCAAAATATACATTCGACTAAATGAATCTTCAAACCAGGCCACAATAATTCTGCTTATTTATAAGTAAATTTTATCGAAGGTTTGTCTATACAGCATGGAATCTCGCCAAACCTCGTTGATATCACGTGTTAAAGGTTAAACAGCCCTTCCCTTAAACCGCTTCTTCATGCACCAATCTCAGCGGTATACACGCTTCACCCGGATTTTTCGGCCGGTCAGAATCCAACAGACGTGGGCGTCTGCAGTGCTCTTTTTTTATTATTGGTAACTGGCCAGAATCTGCATCCGCGCTGGACATGTTCGTCTGAATGTCGAGAGAAACAGCACTTGGCTTCCCTCATTCATGTGTGCCTATTAAAACATCGGATGAAGCAACCAATGATCTGTTGTCAGTCAACGGAACAAAGCAAACTATACACCCTCTTTTATTCTGAGTAACCAATCAACACTTTCGATCGATTTGTTACAAAATATGTTATCTATACGCATCAACTTGGTATGATATAAATATATATATATATATATATATATATATATATATATATATATATATATATATATATATATATGTTGGATCCGTAAAGGATAGAGTAATTTCTGTGGGCTATTTTGTGTAGGGAGAGCACAATATAATATAGAGCAAGAATAAAATATAAAAAAAGATAGCCAAACAAACCTATATAGTCATCCACCGACAAACTGCTTCGCTGTATCACCGCTCTTCAGTACGGCAAGACTAGCAACTACCTCAAGCCAGGATTGAAACAACTGTGTATGCGGCAGTCGGTCCTTTTAACTATTAAGCTATTTTACCTGATGTGAAATTACTATGATCAACATTGTCCAAACGTCATAGCTCCAGTTGTTGACACAAAGAGCTTTGCTTTATAAGCAAGCAACAGTTTGTTCTCTCGCTCCCCAATATACTCAACCTAAGATAGGGAGCAAGCATATATATATATATATATATATATATATATATATATATATATATATATATATATATATATATATATATATAGTAAGTTAGAAAAATATATATAGCAATTATACATTCTCGAAATTCTCGAAGAAAATCATAAGAAACTTCTCAGGTTGTGGTTAAGTTCTTATTTTAAGAACTGGACCAATACATAAACAAGATTTATTCGAGTACATGTGTCCTATGAAAGAGGGTTAGGATTTGTGCAGTGAGCTATAACCTAGAGGATGGGATATCTCTTTTATATATTTATCTACCTAGTAACATTGAGTACTAAAAGATACTATTTTGATAAATACTATTTCATTACTTTTCTATTCTCACTGTGCATATTAGGCAAGTTCATAATGTAATCAAATCGAATTAATGCAGCAAATAGATGAAGAGATATCTTATCGAATACGACTATATCAATAATAAAGGAGAATAAAATTTATTGGACATAACAATTTACTACGGTTTCATGATATCAGGGATCATAATTAGTGTTTCTGATTAGGATCAATCGTTTTCACAGTGTATACTTTTTTTAATCATTACCTTTCAACTCGTCAAACATCATTTTCTACGTGAGCTGAATATAGTTCGTTTGCACTGCTCGATAATTAAAACTAGTTAACTCACCGTTGGGAAGATCTACCTACGAATGAACTCGTCTCCCTTTAATAAATATGGCTTCAAACTCGGAGTGGATGAGTACGGGCACAAGGTGGTGTCTCTCGTAACACACAGGTCAAGCTTCTGACAATTAGTCCGACAATAACTGATCCATGTCGGTGGCCTTTTAGCAATCGGACTGAGGCAAATAAAAGTTAGCCCTGGGAGGTTCACCCTACAGACCTTGCTTTCCGGCTTTCGAGTGAATTAAATTTATCGCTTGTTGTTTTACAGCGCCCTCACCAAGGGAATGCCGTCAGAGCTACTCAGACTTATTTCTCCAGAGCTAGAGTGTTCCTCTTTTATGGGCGCTGGCTTCTTCATCGCACTTTTCGACTTTGTGTCACATCCACTCGCGGTGGTTGATAGGTAACTACCGAGTAGCCACAAAAGGGTGACCCTTGTGGTACGTCAGTCGCGGTTCAGACCTCGATAACGAGTCCGACAGAAACTGGCCCATTTCGGTGGTCTTTTAGTTGCAGGACTGAAGCAAACGTTCTAGATAGCCCTAGGAGATTCATCCTCACGAAGCTTGCCTCGCGGCGTCTGAGTAGGTAAATTTATGGCTTGTTGTCTTGGGAATGCCGACCGAGCTACTCAGACTCATTTTTGCAAGGCCGAATTGCTCCTCCTTTAGGGGCGCTGGTTCATTCATCCCACTTTCGACCTTGTGTCACATCCCCTCCGGTGAGAGAGAGGTAAATATTCGAATTGCCACAAAGTGAGTAGCTGAGTGAGTCAGAGTGAGTGCGAGAGAAAATACTCTCAGCAACCCGGTGTATCTATGTACTACATTTTACTACAAATACATATTCAACCTGACAACCGCGTCCGTGTTATTATTTTTTTATTATTAATATTTAACTACCGGCCATAACACTCGCCCATCTAGTTATAATTTACTATATTATAGTTAGTGGGAGAATACAAATCGAAATGAATAAATGCGCAAGTTTTACTAATTTCTTACACGAATACTAAAGTCAAAACGCTCTATTTCAATTTAATTCAACTTTAAACATTTATATATACTGCTAATGTATATCTGATAGTTTTTACACAGGAATCACCACATTATTAAGGCCAAGAGGCCACTCGAGGATAAGGGTTAAAGAGTGTACAGTAGAAATTGGACAATATAGTAATCATTAGTAATGAAAATTCGGTAAACTTATGACTTACAATAAAGTTATAAATGAAATATTTATTATTCTAAATTAATGTTACAAGTAGTTAAATTAGCAAACTTTGCGTAGTAATAGCGGTGAAGGAGATTCAGTCAGTATCATTATGTTTCAATATAGAGAAACGGATATGCATAGGAGGTAAAATATAATGCATTAGTATCCTACAGATTGTGTACTTACAAAACCATAGACAAAAGAAATAAACACACGAAATGACCACATGAAAAAATATGTAAAAAAATTTCGTTTCGTTTTATTCAATAAGCTTAACCACAAATGAACTGAATGAAATCAACTCAATATTTTCAGTTATGCCAAAAAAAAAGATCTCTTTACTGATATGTGGCAGTTTATGAATTTTATAATTAAATCAAAACTCCATTATATGATAACATGATAGTGGTTTGATGTTATATACACTCTTACCCATCGGTTTATTTACTTTTTTACGCAAGTGAGTTTTCAGATAAATTAGTTCAATAGTTGCTATACTTTGTTGAAATGAGGTCGATGTCGGTAAGAGTTAAGATGGTTACCGCGATGTGTTACCATCTGTTGTTTCAATTCGATACAACGTACGCAACATTTGTTTGTCTAGTTCACTTTTGTCCACAAAGAAAGTGCAATTCGATCCTATTGACTTGTGACGTAAAATCAATTGCCATCTAATGATTATCCATCGATTTTTATTTCGAACTGTTAAATTTGACTGATAGTCCGAGTCGAACAGAGCAAAAGACGTTTTTAAGCATGCTTGATTGGCCTTTCTCGTTGAGCAGTCGCGTACCTGTGAATCTGTAGCAGTACGTTGCCTTGTTTATGAGGCAGGGGCGCTCGATATCAGAGAAATATTAAACACGCAGGCATACACTTACACACAGGTGTATTTAAACATGTTCTTGATGGAAACAAATGTCTAAAAATAATTGTGTTTTATTTAATCATCTGTTACTAAAATGTAACAAGTTTTTCTAAATCGTTGAGATAAAGATACTACAAATACAAAAATCATCTCGTATCGATTTTTTTTATTATACATACTTTCAATATGTTTAAGTCGTCATCATGGTAGGTATAGATCATCGATTTCAAGCCTATCATAGTATTGTTCATCTTACAACTAACAATCTCATTAAAGTTTATCCTCGAATTGCTTTCCTCTTGTTGAATTGGGACTCATCTATATACGTTACAGTTGAGTTGCTTTCTCGCTCTGATATTGATAAGGTCTACTTTTTTTATTAAAAAAAATGTTGAAACAACCTTCTTAATATCTTCAGTCATGGATGTTCGAAAGACTTCATAAAGGTAAACTAAATTCCTTTAGAAAACGAGTGTTAATTAATTACTTATTCATTTTTATGGTTTCTTATTAGATGATTGGTTTCGTTTCACTATTAATATAATGCTTAATTCTATTTATGCATAGTTTCTATATTCTACATAACTGCGTAAAATTTAATATGTAAACTATCTAGCACACGGAAATACACACGCACACACACACATATATATGCATATACATATGCATATATATACATATACATATGCATATATATATATATACATATGTACATATATATACATATATATGTATATATACATATAGATACATATATATGTATATATACATATATATACATATATATGTATATATACATATATATACATATATATGTATATATACATATATATATGCATATATATATATATATATATATATAATATGTATGTATGTATGTATGTATGTATGTATGTAATATGTATGTATAAGTGACCTTTTCGGTGTATGTGTGCGAAAAGTTTCTACCAAACTCCTCTCTGAATATTTAGTCTACAGAGTTATTTTTTACAATTTTTTTCTATACGTATGGATTTAGTTCATACGCCAACAGATAAGTTTTATGTTTTGGTTTCCATTCTGGCACAATCTCGTAATCGATAGAGAATTGGCTCTATAGTAATGAATACGAAATCTGGATGAATTAAAATACCATATTTAAACGTATTTCACGATCGTGCAATGCTGGACAGGCTGCAAGTTTGTATATAACAATCATTGATATCCATATGTGGAAAAAAGAAAAGGAAAGAAATTATTAAACCTTTCAAATCGTACATGCCTGTCCACAAGATATTCTCTATACCCTGATATAGACTATTGTAATTCGAAAGCTTGAAGAAGAATAAATAAACACACAATGAATTTTGGAAGTAAATTATTATTTTAATAATTGCGAATAATTGTTTACTTTCGGGAACCAGGGTACTGAATAATTCCTGTCTAAGTAAATAAGATTGATCTTGTCATGTGATATTTTGTTTAATCAATTAAAATTCTTATATGAAAGCTAGGACATGAATAAATAAAAATAAATTAATATTATTTTTTCAACCATTGATGTATTAATATTTGTAAAATCAAGTATGCGCAGTATTCTAACGATTAACTAGGGAAATCAAAATATTGGACATGAATTAATTAAAATAAACCATAATAAATTAATTTTATTACTATACCGAATGAGGTGACAAAATACATGTTATTATGTTTATTCTTATTTTACTGAGTCAGTGTTTAAATGTTCAAGTCTACAGAGGTTTGTTCGTTGATTGTCCACACACTAAAAGAGAGACAAGGAGGTGAAACGAAAATATCATCTAAAAAGGACGGTGTGTATTTTAATTAGTTTAAATAAAAATAATATAAAGTTACGAAGTATCAGCACGACCCGGGGTTTTTTTTTCTTTCTTGGTCTTTCTACCTTGTATGAAGTGTGATGCATCGATGGGGTAGCGAATATCAACTTAAGTCACACCAAATTTATTTGGTAAAAAATTAGCAAAGTGCAACATGCCATTTTATGAGACACCTAGGAGATATTTACATACACATATACACTCTAAGGTCATTTTAAACATGGATGTAGTTGTCATTTTCACGTCAGGACAATAAACCAGGAATCGATGGACGTAAAGATTACTGAACCAGTAGAGAGAATAATAAAACTCTAGATGAAAGTAACTGTTATTTCTTTCTTTCTTTCTTTCTCTCTCTCTTTCTCTCTCTCTCTCTTTCTTTCTATCGGTCTACCTATCTATATATTTTCGAAACATAACATACATAGTACAAATCTATTTTTCACGAAGGTGAAACACAAGGTCTTTACTTGCCTGCCTTCCTTTCTCGTTTTCAAAACAAACTTTACACCCAGAAGCATATTCGATAATTCACAATTGAAATAAATCTTCTATTAACCAACATATCCTCTGCTCATTAACACTGGTGCTAAAGTTGAATCACTTAAGCCAAACAACGTTGACCGTGGCTAGTATTTTAATGGATAATTGTTTGTCAAAACCATAATGTGTGAATAATGTTTGGAAATGGAAGTATCTGCAAAACCCCTTTTGTTTAATATTCTTTGGGATTGTTATGAACTCGTCTATTCACAATAGCCACAGATGAAACAGAACAGACTTGGTTTTCAAATCTTCGTATGGCAACATATCTAGAAGAAAACTCCCGATACATCCCCAGTCATTGCAGCAATATAACGTCGAAACGCCGATTATTGTTGAATCACAGAAGTTACGTAATGTTAAGCCTGGTTAGTACATTTTTTTTGTTTTTTTTTTTCTGTTAAAAGATATGAATTCGTTTTTCTCTTCCGTAGTAGAGTAGATTAGACTCGCAAGCCTTGGTACGTAAATCATTAAAAAAAATAACCTCGGAAATAACTCTAGTCCTTCTACGAGTAACATGCGCGCTTTTGATATGTACATGAATGCCTTAGATGGCAAGAAAAATGTTGACTAATATAAATAAAAACGAATGATAGGAGAATTGGTTAAATGAGGGGAATGATGCAAATATATAAAAGAGAGGGAAAGAGGAGAGAGAGAGTGAGAGAGAAAAAAGAGTGAAGGGGGGGGGGAAAGAAAATGGGAAGATAAAGAGAGGAATATACAGAGAAAGGAGAATGGAACACATATTATAACACCATAAGCGAGATTCAAAGTATTTTGAAATTCCAAAATGTTTTTATAAATTTAATTCTTGAACTTTCGTAATCTTCGAGTGTGTGCGGGAAGGGGGCACATGCATATAATCCGATAAAATGAGGAAGATACAAACGGAAAATAAAATGTGAACGTGGAACGGAAACTAATATATTCACTGGAGATCTCGTGACATTGTTCAATTCAAAGTATAAATAGACGTAATCACGTGACTGATGATCATAAAGTATGAAAGTATTATATCAGTTTGACAAAAAAAGTTCTTGCGGTTTTTAATTTGAAAATTCAGATGAACATATCTCGGCTGAAACAAAATTCATTGATCGAAATAAGCATTAGCAGAATCAATAGATTTTTGCCAACGCAAAACAAGAGCATTTATGCCAGTGACGTCAAAATCTTGTGTTCTAGCGGCGATAAAGTCGCTGAGGGGATTTTTGATATCGCTTATATTTTTGTAGTTTCTCACGCAGAAAGTTGTTGAGGTGCTTGAAAAAGTGGTAGTTGATAGGTGAGAAGTCTGGAGAGTATGACGGATGAGGCAGAGTTTCGTAGCCTAATTCGTTCAACTTCTGAAGGGTCGGGTTAGCAAGGTGCGGTCGGGCATTGATGTGGAGGAAAATTGGGTCGTTTCTTTTGACTAACGCTGTGTGTTGTCGTTGAAGTTTCTGGTGCATTTCATCCATTTGTTGACAGTATTTCTTTGCCGTAATATTTTCGCCTGCATTCAAAAAACTGTAATGGATGAGACCGGTCGCAGGCCACCAAACAGTGAGCATGACCTTCTTTTGGTGCAACTCTAGTTTCAAAAAGTATCGTGGAGCTTCGTCGGCATCATACCATTGAGTTTAGCGTCGCCGGTTGTTGTAAAGAACACACTTTTCATCGCAAGTCACATATCGGTCGAGAAACGAGACGTTTTTGTTGTGTAAAAGAAAGGAAGATGACACTTCATAATGGTGTTTCTTTTGGTTGTTGTTCAATTTATGAGGCACCCATTTATCAAGTTATTTATCTTTCCAATCTCTCAAGTGGTTGGAAATCGTTGTATACGTTACGTCTAATACAGAAGCAAGTTCTTGAGCAGTTGGGCGTGGATTAACTTCGACTAAGGCTTTTAATTGATTGTTGTAACAATCCGATTGCCAACTACTACGCTCGTCATTTTAAAGACTCTTGTCACCGCCACGAAATTTCTTAAACCACCATTGTGCTGAGCGTTCGATAGTGGTTCCTGAACCAAACGTTTCGTTGATATCGCGAGCTGTTTCAGCAGCCTTTTGGCCTAGCTGGAATTGAAATAAGAAAACTGTGCGAATTTGCTTTTTTCCATCTTTTACTCAATGTTCTGAAAAGGAGACATAATTGTTTTAAAACAATTGTAATTAAAAAGATTAGATAGAGCGAAAAACGCTATTTAGATAATATATAAAGTAAAGGTATTATAACGAAAACTTATTTGAAAATAAATAATTTGAAATCAAAATTAAAAATTCCACAAGAACTTTCTTCTCAACCTAATAGTTCGTTGTGAATGTGTGAAGATGCCAAAACTTACGTTATAACTATTTTTAGAAGAGTTTGTTTCAGTTGGATATGAATTGCATCCAAGATTTTCATTATTTCTATTTATAAAAATTTATTGATACTTTTACTTCCTCTCTCTTTTTTCCTCCTCTCTCTCTCTCTCTCTCTCGCTCTCTCTGACTCTCTCTCTCTCTGTTTCTTCCCCTTTCACTTTGAATTAGGTATATATATATATATATATATATTAAAGTTTTGACATTTTGCAGCATCAATTTGGAATAAAGGGTCTAGACTTAAAGTTGAGCATCATTTTATTTTCACTTTTAACCTCGTAAAGAGATATAAAGGTGATGCAAAACTGTTCTATTCGCGAAATTGTTTTACATATACTGAGACTGGCATTCTTCTAATATATATATATATATATATATATATATATATATATATATATATATATATATATATATATATATACTAGGAGATATGCCTGGCGTTGCCTGGTATTAAATGCACCGTTAAGTTTCTTTAAAAATAATGAAGTAAAAAAATGAAAAAAATCTTATGTTTTTTTCTAAACAGTTCAACAGTTCACTTATTTTTTTCCGGATGAAAACCGATTAAAAAGTTTTCCACGTCTGAATACCCTATACACTAAATTTCAAGTTTGTTGATCAAAAATTCGTTGAGTATATAGGTTGAGAAGTTTTCTTAGATACACACATTCTCACTTTTATTTATTTATTTACTTGTTTATTTATCAGCTGTCTGAGAAACCGTCTCTATCAAACCCCTATGCCAGTTTTTAGTTTACAAACTTGATATATATATATATATATATATATATATATATATATATATATATATATACATATATATATATATATATATATATATATATATATATATAAGTGAAAGTGTCTGTGTCTGTGTCTGTGTATATGTGTATCTGTGTGTCTGTGTGTTTGTATACATTTCCCTACGCAATAACTCTGTCAATTTTAGTCTACAGACTCGAAATTGGATATACAGGTTACTGAGATTTGGGAAAATGAATGTGATCGGTTTTTGACCAGAAATTTGACGATTAAGGGGTCAAATACAACGATTTGACCTTTGAGAACTCTACCAAACTCCTCCCACAATTTTGGGTCCACGCACTTGAAATTTTAGATACAGGTTCCTTTGACATGGATCTAACTTAATAACTTGATTTGAGCCCAAAACAGTAAATTTTAAGGGGTCATAATAGGGGTCAAATTTTAAAAAAATTGACCTCTGCGGTCTCTTCCAAATTACTCAGACAATTTCTGGTCTAAACATTTGAAATTTTACATAAAGGGTATTCAGAGATAAGGCAAGCTTTTTCATCAGTTTGGGTCGAAAATTTTTAGTTACCAATATATAAATGTATTTATGTATGGATGTTTGCATGTCTACTTTAAACTTTCAATAGAGGCGACGAATTTTACCAAGGTCAGTATCGTTTTAAAGTTCGACCTTTCATACGACGAATATCGAAAAATTGGCTAAAAATATTAATATCTTCCCCTTCAACTAGGCGCTTTTCTACATGGGGGTCACTTTTTTCGCCGATATTTTTTAAAGTTATCCTCTCCTTTAGATTGTCTAGCCTTAATTTTAAAAAATGTCGCTTCCGGTTTGGCGGTGGTTGTAACAGCATAAATGTTAGGTTTTACCCGTTCTTTCCATCCTCTGCGGTACGGGTTCGAGCTTGCCTTCCTACTACCACTTTTTTTTTTTTTTTGCTCAACATACTCATCTAAACACCCGGGCAACGCCGGGCTAAAATGCTAGTATATATATATATATATATATATATATATATATATATATATATATATATATATATATATATATATATATATATATATATATTCTTGTTATTATTTATTATGTCAGATTAACATGGCAAGCTACTGAAATAAATACTATATATATATATATATATATATATATATATATATATATATATATATATGTATATATATATAAAGAGAGAGAGGGGGATGTGGACCTGTAGAACAGATTCGATTTGATCTCTGATCCGTAAAAATAGTTGTTAAGAGGTCAAATTAAAAAAAACAGAACAATTGAATTTGGAAGGCGTAACTCGACTTAAAGTACTTTTGTAGGCATGCGCAAATATACATTTATACGTTAGTCGGTTAAATTTTAAAGTTTGCTTATGCATCTGACGTTAGCTCAAACGGTAACAACTCAGACTGGAGAACTATATGTTTTGTATCTATATGATGGTACCCAAATCATACATTCTTTTTACTTTTTGTAATCACTATATATTGGGCACAATATCATAATCAGTTAATAATTGACGCTATAATAATAAATAAGAAATCTGCATGAATTAATATATTTAAGCATATTTTATGACCGGACGGTTCGCTAGTATATATATATATATATATATATATATATATATATATATATATATATATATATATGCAATAATTTCGTCTTGTTTTTATAAACGAACAATCAAAACGCATATTAGCTAAGATGTACTCGACTAAGAAAGAAAGTTACAAAACTAAAAACATTTCTGGTTTGCAAATATTTACCGTATCCCTCTCTATAAAACAATTGTTATCTCATTTTTATTATCATTATTATTATTATTATTATTATTATTATTATTATTATTATTTGCAAGAGAGATGGAGAGGGGACGGTTCTTCTTTCTTTTGCCTCAATAGTTATTACAAATCTTCCATCTTGTTCACGTGACACATTCTTGTATATGTCACGTCGACGTGGTACGCAGGTTCCGTCTGATTGCTACACCAGTTTTGCTTACGTCAACCATTGAATTTCATTTTCATTTCCCTCTCAACACACTGTCATTTTTTTTTTTCTGTTTCTCTTTCGTTCATTAATCCCTTTTCTTGTTTTTTTACTCCTCTAAACTTTTCTTTCGCGATCGCTTATCTTTCTTTCTTTTTTTTTTTTCCTTTTTTTTTTTGCACACAAAACAGCTAAGCTTCCAACTCGTGTTCGCTGCTTCTACTTACAGCAGAAAGAGAGTGAGTTCTTTATTGGTAATGTCTGCTACTAAAGAAATTATCGATACATTCGAACTACTGTACTTCACATACGGCTAGCATAATCGATGCTACTATTGCTATATATTGGGTGTGATTTTCATGTCAGTGATTGGTTAATAATGACGACTATGATGACTAAAATTCTACCAGCTGACCATCTTTCCACATCAGTGATGGTTATCACAGCTGTTTCATTTTGAAACGTCATTATATATATATATATATATATATATATATATATATATATATATATATATATATTTGTGAGTATGTGTGTATACATACCTATATGCATATATATATATATATATATATATATATATATATATATATATAATATTAGCAATCGTTCCTTTACACACGTCTTATTGTACAAGATTGAAGGAACTTTAGTATTTTTCAGTAACTTGCTATGTTAATCTGACTAAATAAATAATAAGAATACTATCAGAAATTCTATATTTTTACATCCCTCACACACCCAACAATTATGGCACCAACCTAGGTTGGTAGCACAAAATTAGTCGACAAGGAGCAGGGAGGGGGGGAGAACGGAGAGCAAGCACCCTCCAACCATCCACTGGTAAGGTGTAGAAAGTACTAAAATCTCTGAGAGGAGATTTATAGCCGCTTAAAATCCAGAGAAACCCAACGATTGTTATCGGTGATAAATCAATGGTAAACGACTGTTGTGATATTGCAAATCGATTTACAACAGCGATAAAAAGACTCCGAGTATGCTGTAAATCTGAGCAGACATTTTGTCTCTCAGATTCCGGGGAACACTACATTTTATCATCGTTATGTTCATTTATGAAATTACTTGTGACATAAGCCTAATAGAATGTTATATTCACAGTTTTCTGGAGGTTGAAGTTTCAATCCCCAACACATGCCATACTAAGAAAATAATTAAAAATTACTTGAAACTTTTACTCGGTCATGGATAATAGAACAAGAGCAATCTACTCCCGTGTATTAAATAAAGGATCCTACATATTGGAGTTCGACAGGACGCACCTGAAGAAGGTTGAAAGTTACATTAATCGAAACGTTATGAGAAGACCATCCAAGATAAGAACGAATAATCGAAATACGGTTAATATAGTTATAGATTTTTGAGGAAAAAAGTTAGTAGATCAAATAAAAAACATAATAGAATTGAGAAATTTAAGATAGACTTAGATGAATTCAGAAATAAAGGTAAGAAAGCAGCATATTTTAGAACTATCGGAAGAAGTTTTACACAGAATTTGATTTGTATGTTAATGTTGAATTACTAGTGTAAATGTCTTTGCGACAGTTTTTAAGGGTTGAGCTGAGAATATAATTTTAAAAGGGAGGTAATTCAGCGGAAATACAGCAAACAAATAAATACATTAAAAAGACGCGTTAGAAGCATGTAGTTGATAGAAAGCAATTCTGATTTTATTTTAAGAGATTCGTAAACTTTTAATCTTTTTTTGGGGGGGCGGGGATCACACATACAATCATACTTACACACTCACACACATAACGACCGAGGGGATGATATCATGAACAAACACTACGATCCCTTCTACCAAAATAGGAGTTCATGAATGAGAGAATGCTACCATGACAACAGAACATAATAGATAATAGGTACTATACTACTCGTCCTCCTAAAAACCGGGAAGGTGAGAATGGTCGTGTAATGAATGGACATATATTAGACTGTTCCATAACGATTATGACGAATAAAAATATATTAGACTGTTCCATAACGATTATGACGAAGAAAAATATATTAGACTATTCCATAACGATTATGACGAATAAAAATATATTAGACTGTTCCATAAGGATTATGACGAATAAAAATATATTAGACTGTTCCATAACGATTATGACGAATAAAAAACATATTAGACTGTTCCATAACGATTATGACGAATAAAAATATATTAGACTGTTCCATAACGATTATGACGAATAAAAAATATATTAGACTGTTCCATAACGATTATGACGAATAAAAAATATATTAGACTGTTCCATAACGATTATGACGAATAAAAATACGTTAGACTGTTCCATAACGATTATGACGAATAAAAATATATTAGACTGTTCCATAACGATTATGACGAATAAAAAATATATTAGACTGTTCCATAACGATTATGACAAATAAAAATATATTAGACTGTTCCATAACGATTATGACGAATAAAAAATATATTAGACTGTTCCATAACGATTATGACGAATAAAAATATATTAGACTGTTCCATAACGATTATGACGAATAAAAATACATTAAACTGTTCCATAACGATTATGACGAATAAAAATATATTAGACTGTTCCATAACGATTATGACGAATAAAAATATATTAGACTGTTCCATAACGATTATGACGAATAAAAATACGTTAGACTGTTCCATAACGATTATGACGAATAAAAATATATTAGACTGTTCCATAACGATTATGACGAATAAAAAATATATTAGACTGTTCCATAACGATTATGACGAATAAAAAATATATTAGACTGTTCCATAACCATTATGACGAATAAAAAATATATTAGACTGTTCCATAACGATTATGATGAATAAAAATATATTAGACTGTTCCATAACGATTATGACGAATAAAAAATATATTAGACTGTTCCATAACCATTATGACGAATAAAAATATATTAGACTGTTCCATAACGATTATGACGAATAAAAAATATATTAGACTGTTCCATAACGATTATGACGAATAAAAAATATATTAGACTGTTCCATAACGATTATGACGAATAAAAAATATATTAGACTGTTCCATAACGATTATGACGAAGAAAAAATATATTAGACTGTTCCATAACGATTATGACGAATAAAAAATATATTAGACTGTTCCATAACGATTATGATGAATAAAAAATATATTAGACTGTTCCATAACCATTATGACGAATAAAAATATATTAGACTGTTCCATAACGATTATGACGAAGAAAAAATATATTAGACTGTTCCATAACGATTATGACGAATAAAAAATATATTAGACTGTTCCATAACGATTATGACGAATAAAAAATATATTAGACTGTTCCATAACGATTATGACGAATAAAAAATATATTAGACTGTTCCATAACGATTATGACGAAGAAAAAATATATTAGACTGTTCCATAACGATTATGACGAATAAAAAATATATTAGACTGTTCCATAACGATTATGACGAATAAAAATATATTAGACTGTTCCATAATGATTATGACGAATAAAAAATATATTAGACTGTTCCATAACGATTATGATGAATAAAAAATATATTAGACTGTTCCATAACCATTATGACGAATAAAAATATATTAGACTGTTCCATAACGATTATGACGAATAAAAAATATATTAGACTGTTCCATAACGATTATGATGAATAAAAAATATATTAGACTGTTCCATAACGATTATGACGAATAAAAATATATTAGACTGTTCCATAACGATTATGACGAATAAAAATATATTAGACTGTTCCATAACGATTATGAGGAATAAAAAATATAGTAGACTGTTCCATAACGATTATGACGAATAAAAATATATTAGACTGTTCCATAACGATTATGACGAATAAAAAATATATTAGACTGTTCCATAACGATTATGACGAAGAAAAATATATTAGACTGTTCCATAACGATTATGACGAATAAAAATATATTAGACTGTTCCATAACGATTATGACGAATAAAAAATATATTAGACTGTTTCATAACGATTATGATGAATAAAAATATATTAGACTGTTCCATAACGATTATGACGAATAAAAATATATTAGACTGTTCCATAACGATTATGACGAATAAAAAATATATTAGACTGTTCCATAACGATTATGACGAATAAAAAATATATTAGACTGTTCCATAACCATTATGACGAATAAAAAATATATTAGACTGTTCCATAACGATTATGACGAATAAAAATATATTAGACTGTTCCATAACGATTATGACGAATAAAAATATATTAGACTGTTCCATAACGATTATGACAAATAAAAATATATTAGACTACACCCAAAAAGGTGGAGTAAAACCTAGGAGGAATCCCCCCTTAAAATAAAGGAATGTTAATGGATGGTATCATAATGAATTAAGATGTACTACAATATGTCCTTCCAAAATACAGGAGTTAATGCCTGGGAGGAAATAAGAAAGAGATGGTAATGCTTGCAAGTAAAGTGCCATTGCAATAAAAAAAGATGCTACCTTACCATCCTCCAATTTTCCAATAAGGTAGGCACAGACCTCCAAAAAATGATGGACTAATGACAACAGAACATACTAAATTATCTCCAACGCAGGATGTTATCTCTCGGAGGATTACCCTGACTTCCTTAAAAAAGGAAAAAGTTTTTCATGACAACAGAACAAGTATTATACTACCCACTCCCATTAAAAGATAATACCATGATAGATTATGTCAGCTTTTTTTCTTTCTTTCATTTTAAAATGCCTAGTCATACAAATAATTTTATAGGTCCTTGACTAGAAAGGTAACAACTCGCATCACGCCGAGCATCCGGCGCTCTTTGATTTAGCATACGTTAGCAACACAGTAGACTTATCACTGTCTAGGGAAAAAATAATGTCTTTTTTTAGTTATCCTGGCCGTAGCGAGACTACTCACGCGCGTCACACGTCTCAGCGAAGTTTATGAGAAAAGATCTGTTTCCAATCATGAGTTGGTTGTTTACTTTAAACATCAGCTTAAAGTGAAGATCAGATGTGATTGGAGGAGATTGCCTCGCATGGACTCGATAGGAGGAGGTGGGTGTTATGCATTTGTCGAGGAGCCAGGTACAAATACATGTTCTCTTCTTAGCATGGCACAGACGGTCCTGAATTCTACGGAACCCATTTAAAATTAGTTAATGAATCAAAGAGACTCTTACCTGTTGGAATAAATGAGATCCTAGTCCCGTTTTGTGTTTTTGGTACTAAAGAGTCTCCGAAAATGCCCATTCCTCACATGTATTTTACACTCGGCCACCTTACATGTCGTATTTACCTTGAAGGACACCATCCATCGCCATATTTCATCCCGACCATTTTATTTTTTCATGCTCCCACTTAGCTCTCACTCCCATCTAGCGACCAAACTGCATGTTTTCGGTCAATAGTGGGCGGTGTGGCACATAGGAAGAGTCGGGAGGGCCTTACTAACATGTCTTATTAGCATTTTGTTTGATTCTTTTTTCTTCATTTATTTTTGGGGGTTTGTAAATCTTCCCATTCGTTATCATTCATCATTTGTTGCACGTATTTTCATCGGCAAATAAAATTTCATATCTATTTCATAACGATTTAGGATTTTTAAGTAGGTTTTACTCCGAGTTGTGAATGCGGTATTTTAGTAAAAGGATCTGGCTAAAAATAAGTTTTGTAGACAAATAGAAAGACATTCGACCAACCCACGATCCCTGCAAATCAAGCAGAGCTCTGTGTTTAAGTTAAATGGAAATTATTGTAATATTTTATTATTGTAATATTCTATTATTGTAATTTTTTATTTGACTAAATAAATTAGCGTTTTGGCTATGGTCAATGTTTAGTATATATTCTTAGCATTTCAGGAATATCAGTCTTTTACTATCGACGAAAATATTGAGTACATATAATATGAAAATATGACAATGCAAAATTACAAATGTATATTATATCATATTGATTTATTTAAAACTGTTGAAATAAATATGCAAAATATGATCACCTAAGGTTATTTGGGGATGTTTGCAGTTTACTATATACACGGTATTACACATCCTGTTTTGTATTGCAGAATTAAAATAAATATAACTCGTTTTAAAGTTAATATATTTAGGTTAGGTGGAAAAACTTTCGCATATATATATATATATATATATATATATATATATATATATATATATATATATATAAAGTTAAATATGTTTCTATGTTTATATATTTGTATGTGCAAGAAATCCAATTATACGCTGTATTTAGTTTAATTTAGTTTTATGCCAAGGGGAGAAACCAGGAGTGGAACCTCTTCGTTAAAATCAAATAGATCTGACCTTTGTAAATTTTTTAAAGTATGTGTAGGGGTGCATAATAAGAGTAAAATCATCCATTAGAAAATTCATATTTCCATTGAATTCCATTGAATTTTGTCTTTAGTCATTAGACATCAATTAAGCAAGATTACATGAATTTCCATTTCTTCTAAAACTCCTTAAACTTTAGACGTGTTCTATAATAAAATTATATAATGAATGTAGTTCAAAATTGACATGAGGATTTTAGACATATGATTCAGTGTAATTATATCTTGATTTTAATCTTAAGCGAGTATTCTTATATATATATATATATATATATATATATATATATGTGTGTGTGTGTGTGTGTGTGTGTGTGTGTGTGTGTGTGTGTGTGTGTGTGTGTGTACTTTTGCTTATAGAGATGTACATTTATTTCTTTCAGTAGTTCCTTCAACAGTGCTTAACACATAAATAGAACTTCATAATTGTATAGAAATATAGTTATGGCAAATGAACTACACAGAAACATCCATTCTCGGATTAATTCTTAAAACTTAATGCGCGCCCTTTACAACCTAAAAGAGAACTAAAGAAAGAAAACACAAAAAAGCTTCATATGGGCAGGAAATAACAAATATTTTAAATATCATATATTAGTGTGTAAAGTAGAACAGAGATAAGACATAGATATATTATTTAATAAAAGGATTTCGCTGCTGTGCTGACAAAGGTCGGCTTTTATTTGTTTGACCTACTTAAAACAGAGCGGCAAACGTTAAAAGGATGCTGAAATGTATTGGATGAGGAGGAAGTGGTTTGAACGCTGTCAGTAGAATGAAAACATTTAATTGGTCGAGGTTGGTGTCAAAACTGCTTTGTTATAAAGTGATTATAGAATAAAATCCATAAATGCAGCCTCATCAATTCCGTTAGAATGAAAAGCATTTTTGTGTAGTTCACTTGCCATATTACATATGATACTATACAATACGTTCTTTATTAATAATCGATGTAAGCGGTTATGCGAGTATGGGGTAATCGTTCCTATTAGTAAAAGCACCACGTTCACTTAATTTATTAGCAAATCTTTTAGGATATCCGGAACCAAATCGAGGTTTTCTATTGGTTGTAAATAAAAGAAAGATCGTATTTGAAAAATAATTGCCGATAATAAGCACAAATATGACTAGAGTGATTTCAAATAACTAAAGGAATATTTAATATAATAAGATAATAGAAATTAATAAAATACTTAATATAAAAGAACAATGCATATACAGGGCGTCCCAAAAGAAGCTGACGGATTTTAAATTTGATTAACTTCCTCAATATTTTAGTTATGCTTACCAATTTTCATATGTAGGTAGATTAGCCTCTCCGTGATTTTTTTGAGATATAGTAAGATATCATAGTCTCCTTATTTTAATTGTATTTACACAACTTAATCTAGGGTATGTTTTTCACAAGGTCTAATTTTAGTTATGAAAAATGATGTTACTCAGATGTCCACTATTTTCATTTTCACACTTGTTCTCTCTGCAGGGCATTGTCCAGCACATCACTTAATGTTTCAGGACTTATGGTCCTAATTTCCTCTTCTATATTGTTTTTAAGGGCATTTATTGTGGCTGGTTTTATTGCATTGGGAGTAGGGGAATTTTTTGTTAAAGTTTCGTCGAAATTTTCTTTGGGTTTCTGATATTGACTCATTCAATCAAAAACATGACTCTACGATAAATATCCGCTCCTCCGTAGTACAACGACTCATTATGACCTTGGAAGAGTTACTCTAGATGATCTGAAAAAAAAATAAAATAAAAATCTAAAAATTAAGAAAGATTGGGACACGCTGTATAAGCAGTTACATAAGAAAGTTATGTTAAGTAATGGAATGAAACAAAGGTAAATAAAATAACGTTAAGTTATATTGGTTGTCTCCAAAATCCTTGGAGGAGTTCATAGACACATATGAAATAGTATTTATATATCGAAATTTGGACTAAACACTTTTTCATTGTTTTTATTTGTTTTATATAGTTTTAGAAATCGAACGACTTCTAAGACTAAATTCTTTCAACTTAAATTGAATTCATACAAATGCTCAAAAATGTCCAAGTAGATGGAGTTCAATTTCAAATCAATAATCTCAATAGCCATTGTTGAATTAAATGTTGCTTTTGGAGTGATGAACGAATGAACGTTTGACTCTAGTTAGTTTTCATCTGGTGAACTTTTGTGTTTAAACCTCGTTTCTGAAGATAAGAATTAATTCTTTACAGTAAACTACATGAACATTTTGGTTTACAATGCAGATGTTTGAAACTGTTATAAACTGCATCATTAAGTTTGAGTATAAATTAACATAAACTGATATAAACTTATATAATAATATCGGGACCTGTGGAAATTTCACAGTGGACTCATTCATATGCAATATAATGATGTTGGCATTCTGTAGATGTTCAACGTAAATGGAGACGCTCTGATATTATTGTAGCTCTTTTGTTAAAACTGCAAAAGTATTTATCTAAGCTAGCAAGGACGCCCGCCGTAGCCCGGTTGTAAAGTACGCTTGAATATGATATTTTAATTCTTGCAAATTTCGTATTTATTATTATAGAGTTAATGTTTTATCGATTTTTATATATTATATAGTTGCGATTTCAAAAATACAAAAAAAAACTATATCTAGATGAATCGAAACTGAAACCAAAACTTATGAATATATATATATATGTGTGTGTGTGTGTGTGTGTGTGTGTGTACACATAAACTTCAGTTCCTTCAGCTATAACGAAAACTTATGAAGAATTCTTGATAAAATTGTTTATTACAACAAATGGAAGTCCATAATAATTAAACGACAGTCAGTCGGATGTAAGCGTGACACGCAAAATAAATAACATACCCACTATCCTAATATTATATTGATAATGTACCTATTTACTATGCCTCCCCACGGGACAGAGTTAGACACCAGGGTCGTTTTTTAACGTGGAGAAAAGGTACAAAAATAAACATTGTCTCAGTCGTGAAGGATTTCTCCTCCACCGAAAGAGAACAAGAAAATGAAGTGCAGCATCTGAAGAACAGATGGTATTTATTTGCTCCCCCACCGAGCAAATTAGGCACAAGGTCGATTTTTAATGTGAGGAGTGAAGGGAGGGGGAAGGGGAAAAGGGGACCAGCTCCCGAGAGGTGGGAAATGGGAGCTGGTTAAAGGTCAGGCATGTGGGGTTGCCCCCACATCTGATCTTTGCTAGTCATAGCTGGTCTTAGCTAGTCATAGCTTGCAGTATCTGCCGGAACAGATGGTATTTATTTGCTCCCCCACCGAGCAAATTAGGCACAAGGCCGATTTTTAATGTGAGGAGTGAAGGGAAGGGGAAGGGAAAAAGGGGACCAGCTCCCGAGAGGTGGGAAATGGGAGCTGGTTAAAGGTCAGGCATGTGGGGTTGCCCCCACATCTGGTCTTTGCTTGCAGTATCTGCCGGAACAGATGGTATTTATTTGCTCCCCCACCGAGCAAATTATGCACAAGGCCAATTTTTAATGTGAGGAGTGAAGAGAAGGGGAAGGGAAAAAGGGGACCAGCTCCCGAGAGGTGGGAAATGAGAGCTGGTTAAAGGTCAGGCATGTGGGGTTGCCCCCACATCTGGTCTTTGCTTGCAGTATCTGCCGGAACAGATGGTATTTATTTGCTCCCCCACCGAGCAAATTATGCACAAGGCCAATTTTTAATGTGAGGAGTGAAGGGAGGGGGAATAGAAAAAGGGGACCAGCTCCCGAGAGGTGGGAAATGGGAGCTGGTTAAAGGTCAGGCATGTGGGGTTGCCCCCACATCTGGTCTTTGCTAGTCATAGCTAGTCATAGCTTGCAGTATCTGCCGGAACAGATGGTATTTATTTGCTCCCCCACCGAGCAAATTAGGCACAAGGGCGATTTTTAATGTGAGGAGTGAAGGGAGGGGGAAGGGGAAAAGGGGACCAGCTCCCGAGAGGTGGGAAATGGGAGCTGGTTAAAGGTCAGGCATGTGGGGTTGCCCCCACATCTGGTCTTTGCTAGTCATAGCTGGTCTTTGCTAGTCATAGCTTGCAGTATCTGCCGGAACAGATGGTATTTATTTGCTCCCCCACCGAGCAAATAAGGCACAAGGCCAATTTTTAATGTGAGGAGTGAAGGGAGGGGGAAGGGAGAAAGGGGACCAGCTCCCGAGAGGTGGGAAATGGGAGCTGGTTAAAGGTCAGGTATGTGGTGTTGCCCCCACATCTGGTCTTTGCTTGCAGTATCTGCCGGAACAGATGCTACACTTTGATGGTATTTATTTGCTCCCCCACCGAGCAAATTAGGCACAAGGCCAATTTTTAATGTGAGGAGTGAAGGGAGGGGGAAGGGAAAAGGGGACCAGCTCCCGAGAGGTGGGAAATGGGAGCTGGTTAAAGGTCAGGCATGTGGGGTTGCCCCCACATCTGGTCTTTGCTTGTCATAGCTAGTCATAGCTTGCAGTATCTGCCGGAACAGATGCTACACTTTGATCTTGACCAAAAGGCGAAGAAGTCTTATATTGATAATGTAAGCGACAAAGAAAGGCTCACGCATGGAGTATTGTTGCCATATCTGGTCCTGTGTATCAACCACTAGTCTATCACTCTTCAACAGTGTTCCAAAAAGAGTCGCAAATCTAATAGGTTCCACACTAGTAGCCAAGCTCCAACCTCTGTTCCATCGCCACAATATTGCATCCCTGTACCTGCTTCACAAGTACTTTAATGGATAGTACTATAATGAACTCGTTCCCTCCCTGTTTCCTGCTTCCTTGACTGTACTAATTTGCAGAATTTTAAATGTAATTTGAACAGACATCTTATTGCTCAACTCACTACAGGCTCCTTTTAGACACGATTCTAAATAGTAGCCTCTTACATGCGAATGACAATATGCCTTGTTTGGAGTGAAACAAGAGAGAGAATGTAAAAAGTTAAAGTCAATTAAAATTACAAGGGAAGCAAATAAAAGGAAAGAAAAGAAAGGACTGGAAAGGAAAAAGAGGAGATAGAAGAAAAAAGAAAAAAGACTAAGAGAGCAAAAAGAAAAGTCTGAAAGAGAGGAAACAAATAGAACGGCGATATAAAGAAAGATGAAATAAATATGAAGAAAGAGCGAATGTGTATTAAAGGGATAGACTGAAAACGAAACGAATGGTAACAAGTGGAAAAAGAAAGAAAGTAAAAAAAAAGAAAAGAAAAAAGAAAGTAGAAAAGGAGACAATATAAAAAGAAATTAGAAAAAGAAAGTAAAAAAGAAAGAAAGTAAAAAAGAAAGGAAAAAAGTAAAAAAGAAAGAAAGTAAAAAAGAAAGAAAGTAAAAAAGTAAAAAAGAAAGCAGAAAAAGAAACAATATAAAAAAGAAATAAGAAAAAGAAAGAAAGTAAAAAAGAAAGAAAGTAAAAAAGAAAGAAAAAAAGTAGAAAAAGAAAGAAAGTAAAAAAGAAAGAAAGTAAAAAAGAAAGCAGAAGAAGAAACAATATAAAAAAGAAAGAAAGTAAAAAAGAAAGAAAGTAAAAACAAAAGCAGAAAAAGAAACAATATAAAAAATTATAAAAAAAAGAAAGGAAGTAAAAAGCAAATAAAGAAAGTACAAAAAGAAAGAAAATACAAAAAGAAAGAAAATACAAAAAGAAAGTAGAGGAATAATAAATGGAAACAAAGTGGAAAGAAAGAAAGTGGGAAAGACAAATAGAGAAAAAGAAGAAAAAAATGGAGAAAAGTAGATAAATAAATTTAAAGAAAGAAAGAGAGGGCATAGAAATTAATAAAAAAAAGGAGAAAGAAAGAATGGAAAAATAAATTTTAAAAAAAATGAAGCTAGAGAGAAATATATAGAATAAACAGAAAAAAAAAAAACAAGTGTGAAAGACAAAAAAAAAATTTTTAAACTTAAGAAAAAGAAAGATGGGTGGAAGAAAAAAATATCCAAAGCGAAAAAAAAAAAAAGAAAGAAAAAAATATGAACACACGAACGAGAAAGGAAAAAAGACGGAAGACATCATGAATATTTACAACCACGTTTGTGATTCATAGGATCGTTGTACTTATATATTATACCGATTGATCAATGCATTTTGGTTTGAAATGTTGTTACGCACGCGCATCAATAAATGTACACACATAAGTATATTAATAAGCGTTTTTATTTTACAAAATAATAAAATAAAAAAAATATAATGTGTAATTTAATTGATTTCGCCTAACGATCTCCATTTTCTTTGCTGTAAAATCTCCGACTGCTCGTCGTTCTCTTCCGCCCACACAAATGCAATTACCTCGATCGTCTGCAATCGTTGGGAAAAAAAAGAAAAGAAAAAGGTGGCAAAAGTGTAAATTTGTAGATGCATCGAAGAATCGCCAGTAGAAAGAGAGAGAGAGAGAGAGAGAGAGAGAGAGAGACGAGACGAGACGAGAGACGAGGGGAGAGAAACTGATTGTCGATCAGTCGGTCACGCTTCGGACTGAAAAATAATATTCTCATCATAAAAACTCACGGATTGCACGGACGTATGTGATTTTAAATGCGTCCACAAATCGCTTTAACAAGTTATGTCTGACTGCGATCTCTCTCATATAATGTGATCTTCATTTCAAACAGTTTCTATATCACGTGATTAATCTTACCAAGGAACTATTTCCTGTGCGGAAAAGGTCACACCTCGTCAATCATGGGACTCTCCACTTGTATAGTTACACTTCGCCACGAAAGCACAGTAACGCCACAGAATGTAAAACATCATGCGCAAAACGTGTCTCCAGGAAGACATACAATCAAGTGGTAATATAGGTTTATAGGTTTATCTAATTACCGGTTTATCTCTGTCTCTGTCTGTCTATCTGTCTGTCTGCATTCTGTCCATCTGTCTACCTTTCTCTCTCTCTCTTTTTCTCTCTCTCTTTCTCTGTACACACACACACACACACACACACACACATACACACACACACACACACACACACACATATACACCAGAGAATGCCGACGGGACTACCCAGATACTTTTAGCAGGTCGGAGTGCCCCTTTTCTGGGAGGCTGACTTAATGCCACTTTCCGGCTTTGGTGTCTAAGTTCTTGCAGTGGAAGAGAACTAAATACCTTCATATCTAGTTATGTAAACTATTGAGAGGATCAAAAATGCGGATTGGCAGAACTGAACGAATATGACTGAAAATGTGAGAGAAAGTGAAAGAAGCAAGTGAGATTTAAGAAAAGTCGGAAGTAGTGAATATTAACTAACTTCAAGCAAAATATCAGTCATCTGCACGCCATAATCACATTGACACACCGGTTCTCATAAGATCATCGTAGTTAAGCAACATTGAGCCTGGTCAGTAATAAAATTTGTGACCATTTGCGGATTCCAGGTGCTGTATGTGCTCTCCGCTTATCTCGGCATTCTTCCAGTCGTCTAACGCTTCTCCTTACCATTGGCCTCAGACAGTACTGATTCAGGAGAGATGTGGTTAAAGATTGTGCAACACTTGCCTCATAATGACACGCGCAACTACCCTTGCAGGTGTCTTTCGATACTGGACGGAGGCTTCCATCAGTCATCTGTATTATGGCTTGTTAGTTGGGTTTGTTCATATTCCTCCATTTTGTTTTATCTACATATCCAGCTGGATGTTTAACGTTATATTCTCTCTCTCTCTCTCTCTCTCTCTCTCTCTCTCTCTCTCTCTCTCTCTCTCTCTCTCTCTCTCTCTCTCTCTCTTTCATACATATATCTACACATCTTAAGATTTTATGGTCTTGCTTTCTTGCTTGTTTGTTTCCGTCCCAACTGGATGACGTTATCGTTTTGTGACGTCATCCAAAAACACTGAGATGAGATTTTTTTTTTTTTTTAATCTAGTGTGCGTTCATTTGACTGCTCATGTTTCACCCCGAAGGTTTCTTCGGGCCAAAATAGATGGAAAGCATCGAATGGATTATACTTCTGCAGAATTGAAAAGCAAAGAAAACAAAATCTGAATATGCGAAATGTGGTTATTGAATTAAAGTGCTTTGTTCTCTTGTTCTTTTTTTTTCTCAAAAAAAATATAAAATAAATTGGCGAAGAGAACAGAATGAATAGAAGGTAAGATAAGGCTACAGTAAAAGGAATAAGAAGGAGTGGAATAATAAGTAGACAATATCTTTATCTGTGTGGGTGGGTGAATGCCCGGCAAAGTTGAAATAATTAAACGAATGAAATAGAAAGAAAGAGAAATTAAAAGCAAAAGAGAGGGGTTAAAAAGAAAGAGTGAAAAGAGAAAGAAACGAGAGAGAGAGAGAGAGAGAGCGTAAGAGAAGGAAGATAAAGAAAGAATAAAACAAGGAAAAAAACGGAAGGAGTATGAGAGAATGAAAGAAAAATACATAAGACAAGGAAAGAAAGAAGGAGTATAAGATGAGAAAATAAAAGGATCTAAAGAAGAAAGCGTGTGTAAATGACTGGAATATGAATATAATATGTAAAAGAGAGAGGGAGAATGAGGGGGGGACGAAGACAAAGGAAAGAAAAGTGTATACGCTCCTACGTGTGTATGTGATAGAGAAGAGAAAATACAGAGAAAAGGAACAGAAGTAGAGTGAAGAACCCACCGGTTACTCGTTCAGGTCAGAGTGTAATATCTGGTTAAATGGGGTGATTGTTGAAGAAATAGGAAGAGATGGCTTTAGGACGACCTGCCCGGCGAAAAGCTTCAAGTCCAACCCATCCTAACCCACTAACATTAAACCAACCCTTGTGTCACAAATTGTCTTGAAGTAAATGGCGAAATAAAAATCGAATATTAAAAGGAAATGGAAGAACGAGAGAAAATGTGTGTGTGTGTGTGTGTGTGTGTGTGTGTGTGTGTGTGTGTGTGTGTGTGTGTGTGTGTGTGAGCACGCGCGCATGTCTCTGAGAGAGCAAGAAAGGGGGGGGAATACAGGCAAAGGAAGCGGACGCAAGAGAGGGGGGAAATAAAATACTAGAACGAGATAAAAAGCGAATCACAAGAGATTCTAAAAAAGAGATGTAAGACAAAAAACATAATAAAATAACGGGAAAAAATTTGAAAATATATGTGTGTATGTGCGCACACGTATGTGCGTGTGAAAGAAAAAGCGTCAAAGAAAGAGAGAGTGAGGGATAAAAGAGACATAAAGAAGAAATCGAAGACAAGAACTGAGGCCAGAGAGAGAAAAACCAGAACACATTCCAACAGTGCAGATCGAATCAGTAAGATAGAGAGATAGAGAGAATGAACTAGAGAGAGAGAGAGAGAGAGAGAGAGAGAGTGAGAGAGAGAGAGAAATAGATAGATAGATAGATAGATAGATAGATAGATAGTGGGAGGGAAGAGTGAGGAAGAGAGAGAAACTGTATATGTGAGTTTGCATGTGAGAATAACAGTGTGAGAAAGATACATAAAAAGAGAAAGATCAATAAATAATAAAATAAAAGAAAAATCGATAGATAGAAAGAGAGATAGAATGATAAAAACAAAAACAAGCGTGACGTGGGAGAGAATGAAAGGAAGATAGTTTACGTCAGTTTCTATAATTAGAATTAGCAATTTTCTCATCTGCGCATGCGCGTTCGCCTTTGCAACAGAACATGATTTTTTCATCTCTCTCTCTCTCTCTCTCTCTCTCTCTCTCTCTCTCTCTCTCTCTCTCTCTCTCTCTCTCTCTCTCTTTAAGTGTGGTTGCGATTTATTCGAATGAGCCTAATCCAGTTCTAATCTGAAAAGAACGCTAGAGTGAGGCAGGCGGAAACAACGGCAGAAAGCATGACGTTTTTTTTTTCTTCTTTTGTGCCATTCACTAACAGTTCTAATTCAGTTGTTCGCCAAGAGGGGGCGCGTGTTCGCTCTCAAGTTGCACTGTGACGTTACGTTATACATGTTAATCTATTTACTTAGGTATTTATACCTCTGTAGTAAAAAATAAATCCACAATCCTATCTATTAATAAATAATAACAAACATAGATAACGAATGATTTTTTTTATCGAAAGCTTCAAATACAGACCTTGCACCCCATTTAATTATTTCTTGACTTTACACTATCCTTAACAATAAATAACACAGACAAACAAGTCATGCGAAACAATTCGAAACCCTAGTATTAACAATATAAAAATCTATATAATTTTTGTTTTGGTTCTACTTTTTCATCGATATTACTTCCAATAAGTCCAGATTCTTTCAAATATTTCTACTTGAAAGCACCGAATAATGCAATTGGAATCGATTGTTCATAACTTAATCACTAAATCGGTAAATGCGATTTCTAAAATGATTGATACTAGTTACGTTATTTATTTATTCCGTTAACTTAATTATCGTGTTTATAAACAATAACTTTTGGCCTTCGGGAAAGATCAAAGTGTAGTATCTGTTCTCCAGATGCTGCACTTCAATTTCTTGTTCTCTGTCAGTGAAGGAGAAATCCTTCACGACTGAGACAATTTTTATTTTTGTTCCTTTTCTCCACGTTAAAAAACGACCCTGGTGTCTAACTCTGTCCCGTGGGGACATAATTGTAAATAGGAACTTAATTATCGTGTTTTACTTTTCTTCGTCCCAAACAGGCGTACACGGCTACTTTGAAAGGGACAAAATTGTAGGTGTCAATTATGGTAGGGAATTGGGCAACAATATGCTTCTTCACATTACATTTAAATTCATAGATGTTGATACGGCCGGGCAAACAGGAAATAGAATCGGAATTCTAAAGTATAGCGATTCAAAAAAAAAAACTATCAGATTAGAAACTTTGAGATTTAAGAACTCTTTACGGTGAAGGGGTGAGATTTTTGCTGCTACTCGAGTGTGCCACGGGTATATACGTAGAGGGCATGAGTTGATCAAAAACACATTCCGCGGAAGCACATGTAAACCAAGGAAAGCATGCAAAAATACAGTGATGCGATCAGGCAAAAAGCCCTCTAAAGAGTGGTACGAATGCATAACCCTCTTGTCAAGGCCCTAAAAGATATATAATGCCTGGAGGTTGTATAATTATAACCGAGTAAAATTACAAACTTTAATTGGTGCACGGAGTCTTGCCAAATAGTTTGGTCGTAATCACTATACCAGTGAATCTTATTTTAAAAACTATTTCCATCAGAATATTGACATGCGACAGAAACCTATCGCAGTAATTAATTTCTCCCTAGTTAAAGAATTGACAATAATTATTATCTGTTTATATATTTGATTTTTTATAGGGATCGATTAAGTTTCTTCTATCTTTTTTAAAAAGACAAAGAACAAGGTGTTGGCAGTATTATTTACGATGGTGTCTTTTGTGTGCATTATAAGTAGTTATCTAAACGTATGAGCTTCTACATACCACGGTTCGCGAATAAATATCTGAGTTTGTGCGTGTTTATGTGTAGAGATATTTACACAAGTGAGGAGAGAGAGATAGAGAGAGAGAGAGAGAGAGAGAGAGAGAGAGAGAATGAAAATCATCATGATAATCATCAATAATTTTCGAAGTTTTTCCATAAATAGTTGTGTCACTTGTATATATCTCAATGACTGATTTCAGAATATGAACAGGAAAATCTTTTATGAAGATTAGGAAGAGGGTTAGGTACAGAATAGATTCTTGAGGCATGCCGGCATTGAGGTTATGCGCTTTGGACTTTGTTCCTCAAGAATTACTTTTACATACCTATCGAAGAAAAAATATTTTTAAAAAAATGTATTGTAAAGAAGATATTTTCATATATATTTTATAGTTTACAAGTTGTTGACAAAACATATGAGTCATGCTCTGCTGGACGCTTTCAATATATATCAAGAGGTATCGCATTAGAAACGTAGACTCCGTCGATAGATTCCGTGATCTTGTGCGATATTAAAGTCAGTAGGACTTGCGGGACGAATTCCGTATTGCTTCTCAGTAAGAGCATGGTTTTCGTTGAGGTGATTGACAAGTTCTCAATTTATCACAGATTTACGAACTTACCAATAACGCACAGGAGGTCTGTAACGAGATGCTGAGGACCGATGTCCAGTATTTTAAATACAGGTCAGACTAACAAAGCCTTCCAACGCGATTGAAGAATGTCTTCTTTTAAGCAAAGATTATACAGAAATAATAGCTATTTCGAGTTGCGGTTTCTTGCGTACTATGACCGGAATATTGTCGGAATCAATTGGTTTGTTGGCATTGAATTTTTTGCTTTTGAGGGATATTACAGACAGTTATTTGAATGTCGCTAACAGTTTTTCGATCGTGAGAGGGGATTTGAGGGTAGGCGGCCCTGATCGTAAAGAGTGGAATTTGCTGCAAAGTTCTTGGTGAAAATTATATAGGTACAAACATGTGCGTGTAAATCTCTCTCTTTCTCTCTCTTTCTCTCTTTCTCTCTCTCTATCTATCTATCTATCTATCTATCTATATATATATATATATATATATATATATGTACATGTGTGTGCGTGTGTATACATATATGTATTATATATATATATATATATATATATATATATATATATATATATATGGGCGTGTGTGTGTGTGTGTGTGCGTGTGTGTCATTGTGAAACACAAAATAAAAAAATATAAACACAGAAATAAATCATTCTGTTGAATTTGTTTCTCCTGTCTTTTAACACATCTTTCTTCACGGCACTTCACTTTATGATATGATATTTCGTGTATTTTATCTTTATATATATATATATATATATATATATATATATATATATATATATATATACATATATATATATATATATATATATATATATATATATATATATATATACACACACACAAAAAGTGTATAAAAAGTTTTAAGGATTATGTTGAAATGTGGACTATCAAAAATCCCTTATTTCTTTAGTTCTTTCACACACACACGTAGATATAAATATATGTGTGCAAATACACATAAACACACACGCACCCGCACATATATGTGTGCGTTTTTATTTATACTATATTTACATATGGGTGTGTGTGCGTGTGTGTGGGGGGGAGATAGATAGATAGATAGATAGATAGATAGATAGAGAGAGAGCGAGAATAGAGGGACAGATACACGATTTGACAATTTTCTTCAGTTTGTTTCTTGAAACAGACTGTCTATTATATCTTCTCCTTCATTTAACTGTCTAAAAGAAATCGATTACTCTGCCAGGACTTATAGCACAAGAGACAATAATCAAAATATATACAAATATATCAAGTCAGTGCAAAGATAGAAGATGGAAATTATGTTCATGAAATGCATGTATTATCACATATGCAGATCAACGATAATAAACAAAAGGACGTTTTGTGTTATTCAGAATTTATTCGTATGCACTTCTATTCTTTTTTATTTTCTTCAGTCAGTTTTCAGAAATCAAGTGGCTCCTGGAATTAACTCTTGATTTTATTACGATTTCCTTTATATCCGAGAATTCTTTTAATGATAGACGTTGTTCCATTTACGGCTGCTATATCTGTATTTCGTTACAGCTTGGTTTTCCAGAGATTTTTTTCAAGTATTTCTAAAGATGTTTTTCGTTGGGAAAATTTTCCCTAGCACAACCGGTATAATGTTTATTTCTTTCGGAGACCATGTAGTTTTTAAAACCATTGTTGCAGTCTTGATATTTTATTATTTTTCCCCGTTTAACTCTATTAAAGCCATGGTTACTACGCTGTTGTCTCGGTGACCACCGTACATTAATCCTTATCGTCGATTGACCTTCGGGCCTTGGTAATTCCCTTGTAAAATAATAAAAAGGTTCTTTGCAACAGTGACATCAATAATGAACGCATTTTTTCAATCATGTCCCATATTACAACGTCTGTGTTGATGGCCTTCTGTACACCAGTATATCCTTGTAATAGAATACTGTAAGCTTCCCGTTTGATGTTATCGGTAATGATTCATGTTCCCTGATGTTCGACGGTTTGTTAAGCTGCATCTTTCCAGAGATCTTCCAATAGTGGTATTTACATATTTTGTTGTGGCGAACTTTGTAAAGGCCATCAGCCAATACTATTTGGCATCCAGATATTAGGTTGCTCGAGCTCTCACTTGCTAAGTGGCAAAACCATACACTGGACATTTGCATGTAGGCCTGTCATTTTTTAAACCGATTGATGAGTAAACCCTGATATTGACATGCTAAAATATGTATTTCCTCATCAAATAGAAGTTTCACACTCTTGAACCATTGAAGTGAATCATCCCTGACAAAAAACTTCTAGTTTAGCTCCTCCGGAAACTTCCCTGGTCTCTTACGCTGTTCCCATCCTTCTTTTCTTCTTTCTATCTCATATGTTTATTCCTTTCTTTTCTTTTTTGCAATCTGTGTTGCTGGTTCGTCATATACCTCAGTAGTATTCTCCAGTGTGACGCACCCTTAGTTTTCAGCATGCTTTCTGAATAAGATTTATTGAAATAGGTGTTTATGCTGGTCCTTCACCATTCCTATAATCATATTTTTAAAAAATTGATATGCTACCACATGTTTACTATAGTGGCTTGATATGTATGGTTCATTTCAGTGAGGTATAGATCCTCTTCTTTTCATGGTAGGTATACTTTGCCCATGCATGGGTTTCGACGTATTATCTTATGTCGTGATAACAGTTTCGTGGGTTTTTATCGAGTCTATTGATATTATATTGAGGCTAGTCAATAATCCCGAAAGATGAAAATAATTGCAAGCTGATTTATGGCAGTTATTTGTTTTGGTGGGATTAATTCGGTTTTGATAATCTTTTTAAGACGTACTATGTATTCTTACTCCACCTTATGTCTCACTTTTCATGCTCCACACTTACGTTTTCCTCCTTACCGAGGTATTTGTATGTGGCATCCTCTTTTAGGTATTCAATCATTGAACCGAAGATGTTCTGATGTTGCATTGTCCCATTTTTTTGTGTATTTGGCATATTTTTCCGATCCAAATTTTCTGCAGCAATCCTCTGTCTAAGGATTTACGGTTTCAGTCAGGGAAACACAGTGTTTTTCTGGCTCTGCATGCCTTGGCATCGTCCATAAAGAGTAAATGGTTCACGCTTTTACTTTCTTCCTTTCTTCTGTCTCTACTGGGTTACTCAGCATCGCATTTTTTTAAAGGAGCTTGCTAAGTACATCAATTGCAAGGCGAAAGAGCAATGGTGAAAGGCTACCTCCTTGGAAGATACCTCTCTAGGTACAAAGATTAGAAGTTTGTATCGTCCATGTGGTGTAGGGCAATGTATGTTTGCTACGTGGACATTTTAGAGTTTTCACCTTTTTCTCATTTTTTTTTTTTTTGTTCTGTCTTTATTTAGGATCTCTCTTTTCTGAGACTCTCTGTTCTCATTTGGATTTTTCTTTTCCAGACCAACTGTTGATAAATTGCGTTGACGATTATTTCTATTAGACACTTATATGTGGTTTAAAGGAAACAAATTGGGCTGTATTTGTTGTGAAAATGGATCTTTTGGCTCTTAGGAATGCGTACTTGTGGACTTTTAGGGTTTCGCCAGTGTCAATCAAGGAACAATCAACAAAGTAAAATATTCTTGCATACGCGCGTGGTCGTTGGTCTTTCATTCTATTTATCATCTCTTTCCATGCGTGGGCCTTGTGATCCCTTGTGGCCGTTTTTCTTCTGTTTAACTCAAGACAAAGAAAACTCATGCATGGAACACAATGAAGATTTGTTGACTTTCAAAGTTTTTATTTTGGGAGTAGAGACCAATCTAATTCTAATTACTTTATTTATTTCCTATCATGGTGGACGTAGGGACAGAGTTTCGATGCAATATTAACTTACATTTTTACATTGTCGGGCGTGTCTTGTCTGTCAGCTTCCCGACTCGAACTGACTAAAACCTCTGTCCCGTGCTCCGAATACATAACGTAATTTCTGTGTAATATCATTCGGCACCTACATTTCTACCGTATTTTGTCTATGGAGGTAACCCTTGATGCCTCGATTCAATCCCACCAGCTGCAGGTGGTTTATTTTCGTTTGCCGCCAGGTTATTCTCCTATGTACCTATGTAACCCTGACGAAATTCATACTAGTTAACATAATCTCTATTTACTATCATATGGTCTAATATTTAACAGCACGAAGGAATTTTATCATACATAAAACAAAGTGCGTTGATGGCAAAAAGATATGTCGTTGACACAAAGTTCCAACGGTTTTTTTGGAGATTGTATAAAACAATAAGAGGCTTGCCTTTTTTCTGTTGTTCTTGGCCTTCGGGCCGGGATCAAAGTGTAGTATCTGTTCTGCAGATGCTGCACTTAAGATAATTTGTACCAGTCAATGGAGGGGAAACCTTCTATACTGGGACAATTATTATTTTTGGTAACCAGAGTGCCCCCTTTTTGCCTACTTTTAGGGGAGCTGGTTTTTATCCCACATTAAAAACGCCCTTGTTCCTAATTTGCTTTGGTGGGGAAGCAAATAAATATACAATAAAACAATTATCACCAATCCCTCTGAAAATTTTTTTTAAAAAAAGCATTAATGGTAGTGAGCATCGGTGCATACACAATGTGAATAAATACAACGATGTTGTGAAAACATAACATTTATATAAATAGAGATATAGAGGGAAAGAGAGACAAATAGACAGACAGACAAAAAAACTGGCCAATAATAATGGGATCCATCTGGAGATTTTACTATCTGCAAGATATCAACATATTTAAAAAAAAAAACAACACAAAAAACCACTTCATTAAAACCTTGTAGGCCTTCGGATTCATGTTTAGAAGTAACGTCTTGTTATGTTTGATTCTAGGAGGCCATCCTTCTATGGATCAGTTCCTGCTTATGAACAGACGAAAAGCGTGCACGGTGACAATCAATATAACAGCACCAGAGTTTTAATAATATATAGATAGATTTTTAAACTTATGAAAATAATAATAAGTTTTTAAATTTATAAATTTTAAAATTGCAGAAACGAAAATATATTTAATTTTTATAAAACCAATTTTAGATTTCCCCAGCCATCACTCGATGGATCGCTGGCCATTGATATTAAGTTGTGTAGAGGATGCCATGGTAAAAAACAAACTTATGTCATTTGGTGGATTTCAGTAAATTCTCGTTCAACAGATTGCTATGCCACTTTTTGTCCATGGATTAGATTACAAGAAGTGGGCTCAATTGTAGGTCTACAGCATTTGCACTGCTATAATCGCGACCTAAACACGCTTGACCGACTATGTATTTCCTTGTCAATGTGCACCACCATTACCTTTCTTCTCGGTTTCACAGGCATTTCTGTTTTTATCAGCCTCGATGTTGCTACAAACCTTATAGAAATCTTGTGTGAGCACTTCATCTCTTGTGATCAAAGGAGGTCAAACAAAGGATTTCGAGTCTATGAAATCTGTCCAATTGTTTTGTAAGTGTTGTATAATCAAGTCTAGTATGGTTTCCATGTGCTTTTTTTTATATTATTCTTATATTATTCTATTGCTTGAATGTAAAACAAAAAGATTTACAGATGCGAACTCAAGTGTTCTATGCATAAAAAGACACGTGCACGTTAATCATGTTTCTGCACTTCTGATTCTTCTGAACTGGTATAGTTTATATAAATGATAATGTTGCGAATTGTCATACCGAGTTCAAATTCACGACATTCTACCATGACTGTTTACGTATTAAGAATTGTAGCAAAAGTATGAATCCGCAATATTTCACCGAACATAGAAAATCGTCTATTCTATAACAACTAGCAAGGCAATTTGTATTTACTTTTAACTTTCACGTAGATCACACACACACACACACACACACACACACACACACACACACACACACACACACACACATATATATATATATATATAATTATTTACTATAATAATTAAATACCTACAGACACTAGTGTTTCATCCTTTCGGGAATCATCAGTGCAGGATGTCACGATTAACCCCCTGTACTGCACGATTATATATATATATATATATATATATATATATATATATATATATATATATATATATATATATATATATATATAGTATATAGATTACATACCAAACCTCCGTCGATAGTTTCACTGATCCTGCATAAAATTTATTAGTCAGCACATTAGTAGTTGATCTTGCAGGACGAAATTCATATTACTTGTCACAGTTGATTATTCTTGCTAAGATGGTTTACAACTTCTTGATTTATCAACGATTCAATCAACTTACTCAAAACTCACAGAAGATGGATTGGTCTATACATTGACTCAGAAGACCAGTTTCCAGTATTTTAAAATTCTCAGTAGAGTAATGTAGTTTCGAAGGTGATTGGTAGTAGTTCACATTTAAAAAAAACATTGAGAAGCTTTGTAAGAATAGAAGCTAGTTTAATTGCATCTTCTTAAAATCTATGGATGGAATATTTTCAGGGTTAGAAGCCTGATCGCCAATTAGGCTTTTGATAAGTTTGCAGCATTCAAGAAAAGTATATTGATGTCACAAAAGGTATTTACTCTCAATGGAAGAAATTTATCGTCCCTACTTGCAAAAGGTAGAATTTGATACAAAATTGTTATTTTGCAAAAGGTTTCTCTTTTCGGCGTTAAATAGGATACAAACACTTCACTTAATAGACCTCTTTGTTTCTCTTCGTTTAATTTTTTTCTAAAATAATTTCATTATATATATATATATATATATATATATATATATATATATATATATATATCCACACACACATGCATATATGCACCATAATTCTTAATTATAGGTTCATACATATTATTGACCCCCGTACACACGCGCATCGGCCTGTTAAAACATTATCATTCAAAGTTTATTCTTTTGCATCTCAGTTATCATAGGTTTTTGGAGAGGGGGCTGCGACTTGAGGGGTAAGCTCCTTCAGTGCTAAATTAAAATAGCTATATATAATGTGCTCAGATACCTCGCCGTTTTGTCTAGAATATATATATATATATATATATATATATATATATATATATATATATATATATATATGTATATGTATATATATATATGTATATGTATATATATATATATATATTCCATAGTTTATAATGATTAGTTTATTGGTTTAGTAGTGGGAATATCCTGAAAATTAACTGAAAAAATATCCTAACGAAAAGCTAAACTAAAATCGTCCAACCCATTATATATGTCAATAGAGGCCATATTATAGCTATATTTTTCAGCGTTTATTCAGATGTTCCTCTTCCCGCTTTGAATTAACCTTACACGTTCATTTTTACCATCACATCTATTCGCTTCCCTTTCATTTTCTCTCTCTCTCTTTCTCTCTCTCTGTGTGTCTCTCTCTTTCTCCCTCACACACATATATATATATATATATATATATATATATATATATATATTTCTTACTACGTTTCTTGCTTTCCATTTCCTCTTCTATACGTTCCTTTCATTTTTACTTGTTCTATATCTTTCTCTTCACTCAAATATATGTCTCTCTTTTACCCTCTCTTTCACATTCCTCGGTTTATGCTACCCAATGCCCCAATGCTGACTATATATATGTGTGTGTGTGTGTGTGTGTGTGTGTGTGTGTGTGTGTGTGTGTGTGTGTGTGTGTGTGTGTGATTATACATACTTCTTAGCCTTTCTGTGATTATCTCGAAGCTCTCTTTCTGTGTAACGCTTTTTTCTTACAGTATATATATATATATATATATATATATATATATATATAGAGAGAGAGAGAGAGAGAGAGAGAGAGAGAGAGAGGCAGACAGATAGGAGGGGAAAAGAGAATATAAAAGTATACTTAAGCTAATTGATCTACACAGAAACCTCTGTTTCATATCGATGACATTTAGTCTGACAAATTTTGAGGTGAAACAGAAAAGATTCTGTGTAGCTCATTTGTCATAAATAATATTTTTATAGTACCAATAATTCTTATAGTACCAATAATTCTTATAGTACCAATAATAAGCTTTTCTCGTGTATTAAGCACTATTGAAGTAAGTACTGAAACAAAAGATGCATACATAATATATTCAAGTGTAAATATGAAACGGTAATATATATATATATATATATATATATATATATATCCTCTCTCAATTTCTCTCTCTCTCTCTCTCTCTCTCTCTCGTTCTCTATTTCACCTTTCTCTATCTCTTCTTTTCTATCTCTTTCTCTTTCTCTTTCACCCTTTCTCTCTCTCTCTCTCTCTCTCTCTCTCTCTCTCTCTCTCTCTCTCTCTCTCTCTCTCTCTCTCTCTCTCTAACGCAGACACGCAGATAGTCTTTCACGCGCTTTCTTTGTGGTGCTATTCAATGTCCCAACTGCGTTTTCTTCCTTTTTGTATTTCCTCACGTGACCACTCGCCATGTCACGAAATAAGCAAGGTTTTGGTTGCGTATACGCGAACAGACAACACTTCGATTGCACTCATGCACGCATCGGTTCGCACGCACACCGTCCCGTCACAGACAGAAATATACGCGCGTGCGCACATGCCCACTAGCCTCCAATGCCTCGTTTTCGGTATTACCTTATTAGGTAAAATGTCTAAGATGTACTCAGCGACCAGATAGATAGAGAGAGAGAGGGGGGGGATAGAAAGAAAGAATTAGATAAACAGAGTCCATCACAAAAGCCGACAAAATTACTGATTATATTATTACGATAGTATTTGCATTTCCCATTTTCTTTCTATCTTTTTTGTGACACTATGTTTACAACAGATTCTATCGCCTCATCCTTGGTTCAAATGTGTTGTTAAGTGGCGCCTCAATACAGCAACGCAACTCCCATCATGATTCCTTATGTGCAGTTTACACACACGCCTTTCTTCAAACCACCCTGTACTCCAATCTATTAGCGAAACAAGCAGACACTATAAATGCCACATACATTATCTCATGTTTCCACTATCAGTTTTAGACTCTCCAGTCAAACGAATCGTTCACAGGTTGTCGTAGTATAGCAGAAATATCTATGCTTAATAACATTGCTTTACAAAAAAAAAAAAAAAAAAAAAAATGACTTACTTTTGTGCAAATATGAGATTATGTGTTTTATTAATTCTGATTCGAATTCAAATTTCTTTTTAGTTTTACTATCAGGATGTCATCGTTTTTTTCACGGGTCCTGTTTTTTTCTATACAGCATTATGTATACTCCGATTGGTTTATTTCATACTATATTAAAACAAATCTATTACAGTTAATCATAGCATATATAATTGCGAAACTAAATACTACTATTATTTGTAAATGTTTAAATACTTTTATCCGAGGCTATGATAAGAAAGGTTCTGATTAGAAAATTTCAAACTAGTCGATGTTCGCCTTGGAAATCGTTTCGAAAACTAGAGGCAGTTTTAAATTATCAGAACCCCCTTTTTGTTTGAATGAAGTATGGTCCGACTGAGTTCGGCTGGATCATAGGTAGTGTCGCCTCCCAAGCATTACTGTTTCCGTAAGGAGTAGGAGGGTGTGATTTAGTACCGATCGCCTGATGAATCCTTACCGGGAATACCGACGTGTCCTTTCATGGCTGTTTTTGTATCCAATCAAAATGTCCCGTCCCTTCGGGGGAACTAATCCTCCCCACCTTTCAGCCTTGTACTACATCTTGCTGCAATGGAGAGCAAATAAACATCAGGTAGTATATTTTCAGCCCGATTAACAAGAGGTCAGTCGCCCATGCATTTTCTTAACCGAAATGCGAAGTGAGTGGGTTTGTCGTTTTAAGCCTGAGGCGTCCTTGCTGAGGAATACTTACGGTTCGAATCATGCAATTTTATAGATAATTTGTTAGCAGCCATTAGCGTCCTTGTAGCGCTTAATCATGGTCCCATAACACATTAAACTCAACTCTTTGTCACGTCTAGTTCTCTTCGGGGCATAAATATATATACAATTTATACGCACAGTACACCATAAAGTGAGCTTTATCTGCGACACATTTTGCGTCTGCATATATGCATTTATGCACATGCATGTATAATACGTGTATACTGCACAAATTTTAAATGATGAACGGAAATCGATATCGTATCCAGATTCAACACGTGAAAATAAGTTTGTAACATCAATCTTTATGTTTACATCAATTTTCTTTTGTAATTATAGACAATATTACAACTAGTAAATTGCCCCAGTAGCACAATTGACATATCCCACGCTTCCGCTGTTCAGGAGAGGTGTGGTTTGCGATTGCAAAACCATTTCTTCACTATTGATTCCCCGAGCAGGCACCTTTACAGAGGATATCCATTGTCTCTCGCGGCTGAAATAAGGATGCTTTTACCCCCACGCATTTGATATGAAACTTGATTATGTTCAACTTTCTGAATTTTTTTTTTAGTTTTTTTTTTTTTTTTCATTATTTTGTTTTAGCTGGGTCTGAGGAATCCTACCGGATATCAGACATTCTTCACTATCTCAGATATTCCAACAAAGAGATTTTTAAGATCCTAAGCGCCCCTTTAAATGTAATTGGCTCTTCGGTTATATTTGTAAGGTAGTTTTTGAAATTCTAATCCATAAGTCTGGTTACTCCTTAATATGGACTTACTAATGTGAATTAATGCACTTTTGTGTGAATATGTGTGTGCATGAGTGTGTATGCGTGCACGTATGTGCGTGTTGTTTTCTTTTATAGGTGCGTCCTTATACTTGATGCTTCATCCGTCAGCTTTTTACTCGGTTTATCCGTCATGCTTGCATTTTTTTCGAAAAAAAAACAAAAAAACAAATTGAATCGATGCATCCTTTATAATTTTACAAGTCACCGATCGATCTGTTATGCATTTTTGTGTGTCTGTCACACTTCAACTCGAATCAGTATAGTCAACAGACGCATTCTATTTTATATGCGACCCACAAAACCTTTATACAAGAATCTGTCGGTTAGACTCTTCGTTACGTTTAAGTTCGAAACAATACTTGCATCTCTCTGTCACGCTGAAGTTCGGAATAACAGTTTCATCTTTAATCACGGAAATTGATTATTCGTATCTTTAAAACATACGTTTTTGTTTTAGTAGAGGTTCAACCGACAGCTCTAACATACGAGCCACGTCAGTCGTGCACCATTTTATACATAAAGAGGCACACACATACACACAATTTCTCTGTAGAAAACATGTTTTTCTTTAAGTTTTATAGTATTTTGCATTGAACAATAAACACCATATTGTCGTAAAGTAATGGTTAATATCAGAATGTCATTTATCAACCTCTGTTACCCAAAGTGTCTCAATTAAAATGTGATTTCCAAATAATCGACATCTTCTAATATCTTATATATACATATATGAATATGTGTATGTATGTAATATATATTTATATATATATAAATAAATATATATATATAAATAAATATATATATAAATATATATATATAAATATATATGCACATATATATATCTATATCTATCTATCTATCTATCTATATATATATATATACATATATATATATATATATATATATATATATATATATATATATATATATGATCAATAAAAAGAGAAAATTCAACAGTATGAATTAAATATGTAAAAAAAGAAGACTCACTCGTTTCCCTCACTGTTCGTGAACATTTTCAGTGTACCATATTTAGCTAGTTTCTTCACTCTTGATAAAGTCTATAAAACAGGTGGCCAGGCATTGAGTAATTTGATCCTCGTCTTCTATTTTTTATTAATACACACACACACACATATATATATAAATATATATATATATATGTATATATATGTATATATATATGTATATGCGTATATATATGCTTATATATGTATATATGTGTATATATGTGCATATATATGCATATATATGTGCATATATGTATATATATGCATATATATATGCATATATATTTATAGATATATGTATATATATTTATATATATGTTTATACATGCATATATATATGTATATATATTTTATATATATATTTATATATATATATATTTATGGATATGTATATATATTCATATATATATGTATATATATGTTTATGTATGCATATATATATGTATATATATTTATATATATGTATATATATGTATATGTATATATATGTATATGTATGTATATGTATGTATATACCTATGTATATATATGCATATGTATGTATATATATGCATACGTATGTATATATGTATGTATATGTATATATATATATGTATATGTATGTATCTGTATATATATATGTATATGTATGCATATATATATATGTATATGCATGTATATATATACGTATATGTCTGTATATATACATGTATATGTATATATGAATATATATATGTGTGTGTGTCTGTGTGTGTAAATATATATATATATATATATATATATATATATATATATATATATATATATATATATATATATATATATATATATATATACGTCAGTGTTTTTTTCTGTGCCCTGTAGAACTCAATATGTTAACGGAATATCTTTTAAATCAGTTTCAACAAGAGTTATATTTTTACAGAATCTTTTTTTTCTGTCGATTTTGTCTGAGTTTACCAGGGGCAAATGTAAAGAAACCCAAATCATTTTGTAATAGATTTTATTTGTTTTATAAAAGAAAGAAAAAATTAAACGAAGAATATCTCAGTATACAACATAACAAAAAAAATGTTTAAACATATGAATCAAAAACTGTATGAAATGTCTATTACCTTCTGAGGAAAGCATCGACAATTTTGGAAGTTACAACAATATTAAAAATTTATTTTAGGAAACAATATCAATTATTTTGCTTTTTAAACAATTTTTTAGTAATTCAAAATTCAGCAGCGCTTATTAACAAGACATATTTATTATATATTTTCATAATTCTTTTTACTAATATTTTTTAGCAATCTTTAAATAAAAAAAAAAACAATTCCTTCCGACTCGTTAAAGCTCTCTCTCTCTCTCTCTCTCTCTCTCTCTCTCTCTCTCTCTATTTCTCTTTCTCTCTCTCTCTCTCTCTCTCTCTCTCTCTTTCTCTCTTTCTCTGTCGGTTTCTTTTATATAAGATGGACTGTCCAAAAGTAATATCTCCAATTTTTATTTTGCCTGAATGTATCAGAGGGGATTACAAATTGCATTGTTATAATGATTAAACTTATGCATTCGTGAACTGAAAGTTTCATCACATCTTGAAGGTGTGAGACTATAAGAAAGCAACACCTGCCATGGACGTGCGTCAGAAGCAAGTATGTGTTATTGAATTCCTCCATGCGAAAAAATTGAACTGATCAACATTTATCGGCGTTTGTTGAACGTTTACTAAGCCGATGAAGTTGATGTCAGTAAAGCTACAAGATGGGTTCGTCGATTTCAGAGCGGCGACAGAGATTTGAGTGATAAAGTGCGATCTGTACTTTTACGCCCGAGACATTGTTTATTATTGGTAAAAGGGCATTGAGAATATTGGTGACCATGTAGAAATATATATATATATATAATTTTTAATTTATATATTTTATACATAATTATTTTTTTATAATGTGATGATAATGAAATATATTGGCGATTTTTAATACTTAGATAAGAGGCTCCAATTACGTCTCGATAGGTGATGAATATTCTATGTAAAGATGCTGTCACGGACAGTCTTTCGTGAGAGAAAGGTCGACTGGAAACAATACCAAATAAGAAGAGAGAGTCTGGTGTTATTACGGGTTTCCGTCCTCTACACCAGTCGCATAATCAAGGTTCAAATCTCAGTCTGTCCTATATCTAGAACGATGATATACGGATTTATGTATTTTCCGATGATAATAGTGAAATTAATGTAGTTTTAGACTATAGTAAAAATTCCTAAAAAAGTTAGAGTTTAAGTATGCAAAATGTTCGTTTTGACATTTAATAGTTTTATATTACATAAATTATGTACAAGTAAAATTGATGAGTTAAAAAAATAATCAATCTTCCAACAGTTCGAGCCGTGCCAATCTGTGACCATAATTACACTCTGGTGAGAACAATCTGTTCAGATAGCTGAGAAAGTAAAGAGAGAGAGTTTAACAGATTAACCCGTTTACCAGAAGCATTTTTCTTTCATTACATAACAATTTAATATTTTTCTTTCTTACTTGCTCACAAAGTTCTCACACCAAGAGGCGTTTATCGCTGATATAAACAGATAATTTTCCCTTGAGTCTGAGGGAAGAAAAGTCTACCCATATTATTATTATTATTATTATTATTATTATTATTATTATTATTATTATTATTATTATTATTATCAGAGTTTTCTTTTACAATCCACAGAGGTACCGAAAAAGTAATCAAAATTCGATGATATATAACAAATAAATGGTAACAAAGGCAAGATAAGTTATTCTTTTAACTATCTAGAAACATTTTTAGTTGTTTTACTCGCCTTAAAAAAGTTTACTCGGTTGAAATATTTGAAGTCTTGAAAATGACTTGAAAATAAAAATATTATAAATACTGTTAGAAACACACCCAATATATATCACGGTAACATATATTTGTTATATATTTGGATTTTTTTATCTGTTGATTGTAAAACAAATTCTATTATTATTTCTAACTCATTAAGATGTTTTACACACGCCATTTCCAGGTTACGCATATTGGGAAGTGATATACAAATTTCCATTTGCGTATGAAGCGATGCTCTTTGCGTAAACAAATTGAGCTTAGGTATTTGGACAATGTCAAAACATTGTTAATTCGCTGTCCGCATAGCACAACGGTTAGAAGATCCTGCTGTCGTTTTGGCGATCGGGTTTCGATCCTGGTTTGAGTTAGTTGCTTGTCTAACCGCACTGATGAGCTGTGAAACAGCGAAACAATACTGTATGTGGATGACTATATATATATATATATATATATATATATATATATATATATATATATATATATATATATATATATCATCGTGTATTCTGAAGTAGACGACTCCTCAGATTTCCAGTAAATCCCGGTTTCTTCGAGCACCATTGAAACTCTCTTTGTTTTCTTGCGGCAGTCGTTCATCGCAATTTTTAACGGATGATCGTCGAGGGATTCATCTAGAATTTGAGTGTTAAGAAACTTAATGGTAATTCTAGTACTCTCCCTGCAACCCTCCGGTCAAAATGTGGATGATGTTATACCTTTTCGCCCTTTCCATTCTCTCATACTGTGATACTTTGATCATTTTTTTTTTTGTGGTACCAGCCGATATTGTTGCGATCTCGCTTTGGTTTTGGTGGGTTGTGAGGCTGTAAGATTATGGGACTTCTTTTATACATCTAACCCGGCAATCTCAGTTTCCTTCGATTCATTTAAGTATCTTTGATCTATAATTCAAGTTTTTTATTATTATTATTATTATTATTATTATTATTATTATTATTATTATTACTATCATTATTATTATTATTATTATTATTATTATTATTATCATTATTATTATTATTATTATTATTATTATTATTATTATTATTATTATTATTATTATTGGCGGCTCACAAGGAGCTTTCACACAGGTCTTCAGAGATCTTCCCCTGAACACAGCCTGTGGTGTTCCCTGGAAGCTGAGTCACAACAAGTCTCCCCACGTTTCCAGTACTCTCCACCTCTTTCGATAAAATTTGCAAATAAATTTGCATTATCGCAACAGCTGCTTGCCATTGATTTCTCGTTGGCAGCAGCTATTGGTTTTTTGCTGGGATTTGATTGGCAATAAGCCTCCCCAAGGTCCCAGCTCTCTTCACACTTATTCGGCTGAGGTCTGGTCAGTTCATCGGTCTTTCTTTCCTCCTTGACTCTCCTTTGTTATTTGGTCTCCTCTTTTTTTTTTTTTTTTTTTTTTTTGGTAAGGGGCAGTGATGTGGCAATGGGAGTAGGGTTGGGTTAGAGAACTTATAGATATGCGGTGTTCTTGGTTCCATGTAGTGTTTCATGTTTTACCTTTGCAGCATTTTGTCTGGCCCGCACTTGTTGCTCCTGTGTGTTAGTTTTCACATTCAAGGATTTTTGTTAATATTTCAGCTGTTTTCGTGATTGTTGTTCGTTGTATCTTTCCAGTCATTCTCTTGATTCCAATTTTTCCCATTGTTTTTTCCAAGTTTTTTGTGATTGTTTTTAGTGCTCCTACTATTATAGGTATTATTTTGATTTTATTCATCTTCAATATCCCTTTCAGCTCTCTGGCTAGCTCTGTGTATTTGCTCTATTTCTCCTTTTCTTTGATATTTACCCTTTGGTCAGCTGGAACAGCAAAGTCTTTTGAACGAATTTTTCTTTCTTGTTATTATTATTATTATTATTATTATTAGTAGTAGTAGTAGTAGTAGTAGTAGTAGTAGTAGTAGTAGTAGTTATTTTGCTCACCATCAGTTCTCATTGCAGGCCATCATAAAAGATTACTATCAACAGCCGGTACCAGCGTTCCCTGAAGTTTGGGTGGCAACAAGTCTCTCCAGATTTCCAGTACTTTTTTACCTCTTATGATAAGCTTTGCAAATGAGTTTGCATTATTGCAACAGATGCGTGCCATTGATTCTCACGAGCAACGACTATTGTTCTTCACTGGAATTTGGGTGACAATAATCCTCTTCGCGTCCTTTTCGCATTATTCAGTGGAAGTCTGATTAGTGCTTTCTCTCCTTAGTCTTTTCATCCTTCTTGACCTTTCATGACTATTTGGTTGGACGCCAGTTGATATTGATACCATTTGTAGGAGGAGAAACAGTGTTAAATTTTGTGGTTTCAGTTTTCTTGGCTCCACGCAGTGTTCTTTCCATCATTTTGTTTTACTTCTATTGAAGTTTCCATGTGTCTGGTTAATGTTCGTAGTTCATGAGGATTAGTTTCCGTAATCGAGCGTGTTATCTAAGATTTAAGCTGTTTTCAACGTTACTGTTTGCTGTCTTCTCTTTGATTTCAATTTTTCCTGATTTTTTTGGGGTGGGGCAAGTTTTTGGGGACTTTCCCTGGTGCTCCAACAATTATTGGTATTGACTTTTTCATGTTCAATTTTCCTTTCAGTTCTTTTACAAATTCCGCGTATTCGTCCATTCTCCGTTACTTTGATCTTCACCATGTAGTCTGCTAGTATACCAAGTTCTCACAACAGTTATTTCGAGTGATCGTTCACTGTCAACAACCGTTTGCTTTGATCTTAAGCTCGCCGTTGGTTTTCTATGGGACCTAATTATTATAATATTCCCTGCGCTCGCCCAGTTAATGTCCAAATTGTAATGTCCATTGTTTGTTTTCTATTCTCCATGACCTTTCATGGATAGTTTTGTGGCTCCAATCGTTACTGGCAATCTTATATTGTTGAAAAGGGTACCAGTCAGCAATTTACTTCGAGGTATGGGGAAAATAGCAACTTGTATTTAATTAATCACATAGAGCACGTGGTACACTAGAGAAAAGGTGGTTTGTTACATCTAACACATTTAAAAACAAGCCTCTCATTTCACCACTAGCACTCGGATTGCTGTTTTGCCCAAGTCGAAATGAATGGATCTTTTCTTAAAGAACCCTTTTCTTCTAATAACGTCTTAACACTGATTTCACTGCAGATCTACCATGAAAGATCTTAGGTTGGGTCATACTGCTATTTCACGAAGTATCTGCCCCTAGATCAGATCCTCTACCTAATGGTCAGATACGTCCAAATATGAAATGTTGCTGCCACACCTGAAGAAATGCTGAAGATAACGCTCTTTTCTGCCTTGACCGAGTACAAAATTTCAATGTATACTTAAGCGTTATCATTTCCCTACTTTTTTTCAGAGAAGAGATGTTGTTAGTCTTTCTTCTACTCTATCGTTCTTTCCATGGAAGATGTTTGGTCGACTTAAAAACTATGGTTCTTCCCATAAGACATTCACAGCAAGATCTCGTTTTTTTCTACAACAAGAAAAGACTTTCCTTTCTTTCTACACATGCTTAGCAACAGGCCGGATTTTCATGAAAAGAGTTCTTTTGCAAAAGTTTTACATCCCTGGAACATATTACTATGGTATTGCTTTCCTCCTGATCACAACTCGGTATTCTTCAAATTCATACTAAGCACGTTAGAAAAAAAATTCTATGCATAACTAACCTAATTTTAACGTTTATGTGATATTTTATGTTAACCTCTGTCTTTTATAAAATCTTCTCAATATTCACCTTTTAATGGCTGGCCAAACATATAGGCATATTGTAGTCATGATTAAACATTGAGTGTCGAGAAAATAAATTTTATAAAAGAAAAAAAAGTTGCATAATTCATGTTATAAGCGTAAAAATTTAAATACTTAGGTAGTGAAATTCATTCTAATGTGTTTGATATATATTACATCTGCTCGTTTTCAAGAGTTAACTATTCTGGACATTAAAAATGAACCTGATCTTTTAGTAAATTTCACGAGCAAAGATTTGTAATTGCTCTCTTGAATTTATTAACCGACAAAAAATTACATCGAAGTAAAAACACACTTAGCGTAATGTTTCTTACTTGTATCATGCTTCAAAAGCAAAAAAAAAAAAAGAAGAAGAAGAGCGATGTGCCAAGGGGTGGGGGGCATGTTTTGAATAAATGAGCCAAGTCACCTAACCTAGTTCGTACAGCTGTATCAGAACTACTGCCACCATGCTTACCTCTATCGTTATTGTTTCGACAATTATCGATTTTACTATAGGCAACGCAGGCGATAGAAGAGGACGATATCCCTGAGCGACCACCACCGTCCCTGTCGACACCTGTACGACTCGGTATAGCCACAAAAGTCAGCCATTATCGCGCCAGCTGGTGGCGGTGGCGATGGTAACGGTAGTGGCACTGCTGTCACCATTATTACAGTGACTGCAAAAAACAGTCACGCCCAGTCTTTTTACTGTATTTGGCATAGGAATGGGATGAGTGCACGTAAAACACATGAAGGCATCGTTGTCGGTAACGAAACGCAGATGTGCGACAGTAATATACACATCACTCGACTAGACACAATGCACATAGTTACATTAATGTGAATGCATGTAGATAAAGTGCGCAACGGCAACAGTGTGCTTTCAATGTATACATATACAGACACACGCATACATATGTACATATATATATATATATATATATATATATATATATATATATATATATTTGTGTATATGTATATATATATATTTGTGTATATGTATATATATATATATGTAGATTATATATATGCATATATATGTAAATTATACATATATGCATGCATACGTATATATGTGTGTGTGTGTGTACGCGCGCATGTGTGTGTGTTGATATATATATATATATATATATATATATATATATATATATATATAGGTTGGAACGATAAATTTGTCGCTCCAACGCAAACAACACTGCAGCTTTATTTGAAAACTTTTATTGAAAAAATCAATCCAGGTCACTTGATTACGAAGTAGAGCTGACATCTATTCAATGTAGCCGCATTCAGCCTCAATCATCGCCTCGATACGGGTTCACAGGCATACCCCTAGTTCTGGAGCTCGCCAAATAATCGGGGGATGGCGGTGATCAGGCTTGATTTAATGTTGTGGGAGGTCATGTTGGTGATGTTCTCGACGTAACGAAGTAGTCCAACGGGTTCAGTTCGAGGGAGGAGGGGGCAGTGACAGAGGGTACAAAATCGTCGCTTTCCTTCTGAAACCAAGCCAGGATCTCTTTGGACTTGTCGGCCGTACCGAGTCCTGCTGCCACACGCAGGGTTTGCGAGCGGCCATCTGATTGCACTAGGGGATCATTACAACCTTCAGTACATCCAAGTACACTTTGGTATTGACTTTCAAGCCGACTTAAAAGAGGTGAGGTGGCATGATGTGGCCCTCGCCTGAAACCACACTATGGACCATAACATTGGTCGGAAACTTTGTTAAGCTGTGTCCCAAAGCGTTGAACCGTCCGGATTTGCATTTTAATGGTACTGGCAATGGTTCTGTTGTCATAACTTAGATCGGTAGAGAGAATGCGTTGTACAGCAGTGACTCTCCGATCTCGCTCGTTGAACATTGTATCATTTTCAGACATGAGAGAAGGCTCCTATAGCTCTTGGGAGTTATACAAAACTGGCCAACTAGTAGATAGTCTGCAACCAAAAAAAAAAAAAATATATATATATATATATATATATATATATATATATACGCTGATTACTGCATTAGTTATCACGTTTCTAATGTTAGCTTAAAACATATACTATATCTAGCAACACTGGGGCGTCGTGAAATGACGAAATGTGTGTTCATGACTGACTATGTACACAGACGGCAAAAAGAAAGTCCGCATTTGTAATTTTTTTCAAAAACTGCAAATTTAAGCTAAATTTAATGTAACTGTTTAAACAAACTATACCTCATTTGATTGGCTTTTTATTCTTCTTATATTTTACCTACTCATATTTGACTTTTAATTGAAATATTCTAGTGTTTACGTCAATTTAAAAAAAAACAACTTCAAATTGAGGAGGCAGAAAGAAAGTCTACACAATGGCAAAATTGTTAAATGTAACTTCAGGACATTAAGGCAACATAAATACAGCAGGAACACAATGAACTAGTTAATATTTAGTAGTATAGCCCGTCTGCAATTTGACAGCCTGCAGTCTTTTGGAAATTCCTTGAATTAGACTGCAGTAATACTCCGGGGAAAGGACATTCTTACTTTTCTTTAATTTTCTCATTGCATAGTTGTTGCTTGGTGTAATGCCATACGTTTTCGATAGGATTGATTCCTGGAGATTGTGCAGGCCAATCCAAACACGGAATATTCTGCTCTTCCAGGAACCTCTTGACATAACCAGCTGTGTGAATGGAAGCATTATCCTGCATGAAGATGGCATTATCATCCAAATTCCGACCAAAGTAAAAAAAATCTTCAGTCAACATATTAATATACTTGGTCGAATTAATTTGACCTTGCAAGCGAACTATAGGCCCTCGAACATTGGTACTAATAATGCCCCACACCAAAACTGAACCTCCACCACCTTGCAGCGTTGAAACTGAGCACTTAGGATTAAATTCTTCGTCTGACAGACGTCCTGCCTACCATCACTGCCTGGACCATTGAACTTGCTTTCGTCACTAAAAAGCTTTTTTGACCAATATGAAGAGTCATGATCTTCATTGCATCTGACGAAGTCCAGAGGGCGTTTTCTGTTCTTTACAGAAATAATTGGCTTGCGTCTTGCAACATATCCTCGCAAATTAAATTCCTTTAATTTGTTCTTGACAGTAGAAAGATAGCACTTTTTAACAAGATCGCACTGTTGTTGGATTTGGGGAGCCTTTTAAAATCTGTTTCTTAGGCTGCGGATCTTGATAGCATTGTATTCCCTGTTAGAAGTAACTCTAGTAAGACCAGATTTAGGGGCATCACGGACACTGCTAGTGTTTTTGTGCTTTTGCACAGTTTTCGTGCCGTTTTCTCATCACATTTCGATCTGCGGCCGATTTCTCAATTGAATAAACCAGAAAGGTGGAGATTAATGAGCTCTTGACGATCACTAAGAGAAAGTCGTGGCATATGGAGTAAATGTTACATTGTGTAACCTGGAACAACAAGTAAGGTTAGAGATTTTTTGTTGCCTGTTGGTGGATATTTTAAACTGATTTAGGGGCAATAATTTAAGCTGATTTTAAGCGAATTTGTTTTAGCTCCCTGAATTTGAAGTTATTTTTTTTAAAATTGACGTGAACACTAGAATATAGCAATTAAAAGTCAGATATGAACAGGTAAAATTATAGAGGACGAATAGGCGAATCAAGTGAGGTATAGATTGTTTAAACAGTTACATTAAATTTAGCTTAAATCTGCAGTTTTTGAAAAAATACAAGTGCGGACTTTCTTTTTGCCGGTATTGTATATATGATTATTTACAAACAGTTTCGCTGTATTACACCTCATCAGTAGTTATACAGGCGTCTTTGCACACACACACACACACACATACACACACACACACACACACATATATATATATATATATATATATATATATATATATATATATATATATATATATAGGCTGAGATTAAAATCTGATCGTTTTTTTTTTTGCTTGTTTGTTTTTGTTTTGTTTTTTATTTTTATTTTTTTTTTAGTCCGAATTTACTGCAGGAGTTCACCACTGGGAAACTTTTTCAGTTGTATGCGTTTTTACAAACAACTTTGCATTAGCGCTAATGGCGGATAACAATTCCTCTTACCACAGTGCTTTATCTGACTTACATACACAGATATATATGTATGTACGTGTGTTCGTAGTCAATACAAACATTATATTCTACTGTGTTTTCAGCTAAAAACAACAACAGAATATATAAATAAATAAAAACAACAACAGAATATATAAATAAATAAAAACACAACAGAATATATAAATAAAAACAACAATGTTATATATCTGTTCAAATGCCTGTTGGGGGGGATGTGTCTCCGACAATAATAATTAAAAATGTTATTACTTCGGTTTTACTACAATAAATCTCCGTAGACTTATACGTAGGGAATACTTCTCCGTATCTCTTGGATACTAGCTCAATTTCACAACACTTAAAATGTCACCACTGACTGCGCCCTTCTGTTCTGTATTGATAGACACATTTTAATTAATAATACAAAACCAATACACTACGATAACATCAAAAGATTAAAAATTTCTTGAAACCATTTACATTTAAACTAGACATCTCAAAATTAATAATATTAATTACGAAATTTGATACACTATTTTTAATTGCCTGACGTAGTAATTGAGATAAACAAATTCTTAGCCGTTAAACACATGCTTTTGAATTTGTCACGCGCTTTTCATGTAATGTGTTCGCATGCAGTATCTCATCAATATGGAGGCTAATTTTAAAGTCGTAAATTACTAACCGTTAAAAGACCTAACAGTAAAGACATGCCGTGAACACACAAATACTAGCCTGAAGTTAATTTGACAGAAACAAATCGTAATTATTCGCGAAAAAACTTTCTTTTTTTTCATGGAACAAGGAATCCAGAGAACTTATACACACACATTTGACTGAAATACTAAATCGCCTATTCGGAAAACTTTAAAAATAACAAAACGTATTTTGATACTTCTTCTTCTTCTTCTTCTTCTTCTTATTATTATTATTATTATTATTATTATTATTATTATTATTCATTAGTATTTCTCACACCCATTCATAAGAGAATACTCATTGATAATAACCGATGTTGTTCCCTGAAATTCAGTCTAAATTTTCACTTCTCTCCATCTCTTTTGATAACCTTTTCAAATGATTGTGCGTTGTTGCAACAGCCGCTTACCATTGATTTCTAACTGACAACAACCATTAGCCTTCTCTGGCCTTTAGACGATAATAAGCCATCGCAAGGTCTCTGTTCACTCTTCACTCTTCCAGCGAAGGTCTGGTCATTGTTTCACCTGCTTGGTCTTTTCCCTCCACCTTGATCTGTCAGTTATTTTCTGTGGTATCAGCCAAGATTTCTTACACTTTCAGTTTCTTTGGGTTCATGTGATGTTTCTTCCATTATTTTGTGTTACTTCTGTTGCAGTTTTTCAATGTTAGTGTTTTTAGTTTATGCGGTTAGTTGTTGCATTCGAGGATTTTCTCTCAGATTTCAGCTGCTTTCAATATTGCAGCCCGTCGTATAGTCTTAGTCTTCTTCTAGACTTTTCTCGTGGTTTTTCGAAGTGTTACCAGTGCTCATGCAATTATTGGTACTATATTGACTATGTTCATCTTCCATATTCTTTTCCGTTTTCTGGAAAGCCCCGTGTATTGGTTTTGGGTTTCGTCTCTTCGATCTTTACCCTGTGGTCTGATAGGACAGCAAACTCTACAATTTGACAAATTCTTTCTTGTTAATTATTATGGCGCTCGATTCCCTTGCTTGGATGTGTCTATCTATTAGTACCTCCATGTCTCATAGATTTTTTTTTTTTTAGTTTTCTTTTTCCATCATTCTCTCTGTATTTGTGTCTGTACCATTTGTCTGCAGTCGTTTGCATATATCACTGTGTACTGTTTTCCTCACAGAGTCGCGTCTGTTTCTTTTTAATTTCTTTTGGTTAGTTTGCTGCTTTTACTTATTACACAGGTTACGGTTTTGGTGTTTTGCTCATAGAATGTATACTTAATGTTTTCCTCGTTTTTATCTATTTACCTTAACGTAGTTACTTCTAAGCGCATTGTTTTGTGCAGATGTCAGAAGTAAGCCCATTTCACTGTTCATGTGTCCTTTTTTTAACCATGTCCAGGCGTTTTCATAATTCTCTACACGTGCTATTCTTATGAATAGTTCATATATCTGATTCTCTTCCTACTTTTCTTATACTTTTGGTTTTCATTTCACTGTTTCCGGTATTGTTCCTTGTGATGGTGTTTCTTGCCTCAAATGACTAGTTTTTATGTGTTCTACGTTATGTGTTTTGCCAAGTCAGTTTTGTATCTTCTATACTTGCCAGTCCTTTTCCCTCTTCGTTTCTTTTCACGTAGAATCGGTCAGTATCATCTTTTGGGTGTAGTGCCTTGTGCATGGTCATTAGTTTTCTCGTCTAGCAAAAATATCCACATTCTTTTTTTTTCTTTTTTATTTTGTCCAAACTATGAATGGTCCACTGCTTCCACTGTATTTATCCATTTAAGTACATTTCTACGACATAGGCTTGTTTCTAAAAGTTTTCTTATTCTCAAGTATCCTTTTCCAATCTTTTCATTTCTGTAGACGATGTTGTGTGCTTCCAGAACTCCCACATCTTTGGAGGTATCATGTTTCCTCGTTTCCTCTGGGTTGATCAGTTTCATGCCTTCTGATTACTCCAGTTCTCCTCTTTTCACATCTGCTGCAGTGCATACTTTTACTTTGCGAATTCTATTTAAATATTCTAGCTGAATATCCTGGTCGTGTTTTACAGCTTTTTCAGGTTTTCTTTAGTCTTTTGCAAATAATTTCAGGTCGTCCATATATATGATATCGTTTATTCTTTGTTCTGTGTCGATAAACTTATATGCGGGGTTATATTTCCCAAGTATACAATTGAGTGGTATCATGTGATGATTACGAGACGCTTTTTAATGTGCTTATCTGTATTCTCATCTCTGTCAGGTGTTGTCCTTCGGCTGTTACTTCCAGCCTCTGTATCATTTCCAATAGAGGTTGGTTAGTTCTACTCCTTCTCAGTTTTTCTCTGTCTCTTCGTGACCATTCATTTGTTGTGATGAAATATGGCCAGATCGTCTGATTTTTTTTATGAACTCTGGAAGTTTATGTTCCCTTGGTTTTGTAAAATGTTCTTCCCATGTTTCTAGTGTTTATTTATACAATATGGGTTGGCTCTTGTATTCGAGAATTTTTGTTAATACTTCAGCTGTTTTCATCAATCTAGTTATTTGCACTGTGCCAACTCTTACCTTAATTAAATTTTCGGTACTTATGCACAATATGAGTTATGTTATTTTAGATGGGATTTTCAAGTTAAATTCAATTCTTACCGTATATTTTGCTTATTAAATTATTTGGTGAAAGTACAGAGTAGTTCCTAAACGGCCTACATTCTCCATGTTAATAATGCATTTCTAAATAATGTGAACCATATTATATATAAGTACTCAATTTCTTTCTGGAAATTTCCCTAGTGCTCCTACAATTATTGCTATTACTGATATGTATACGTGCATGTACGTGCATTCTATTATTGATACAGGGGTATACGTCTTTAATTATGTGATGATCACGTGAGTTTCAAAATAAATAATGCATGGTACAAACTTGAGCTTGTTATCTCCAACAGGCAAGTAATGATTGAACATGCACGCATGATGACACGTGTCGAAAAGATCTATATCTGGATAGAAATGATCTAGCACTTAAACAAAGCTATTTGTCAATTAATCAATAAGAACCAGAGAGAATCGATCATTAGCTCAGGGTAAATGCTCGGCAATCCCGTTTTTATATAAATTATCGGATTATAAGTCTTCCTGGTATACTTATAGGGATACTAGATATCCGTTTCAGACATACTTTTATAAACAAATTGCGCTATTCAGGCATGGGTCGATTGGCTGACTCACTAAGGAAATCAAGATTAATATGCAATGATCATTTAGTAAATACGAATAAATATCAAATATTGTCCCCCATTAGTGTGTGTGTGTGTGTGTGTGTGTGTGTGTGTGTGTGTGTGTGTGTGTGTGTGTGTGTGTGTGTGTGTGTGGTTGGTGAAGGGAAATCATTTCACAGAAAGCATTTTTATTAAAGGCATAAACTATTCTTCGATTAAGGAATAATTTATGATAAGTGAACGTGCGTCAATAATCTGTTTATTTGTTTATATTTAAGTGTGATAAAAGATAAAAAGAAATGTCATGCAGAAAGTACAGTAGTATGTATCTGCTGCCCAACTACTTTCTTTCCTCGTGTTTTCCAATGCCGAAAGGTGTTTATAATGAACTAGAAACATAATTGATAAAGTTGGAGCCATCAGATGTAATATTAAAGATACATTTCGCAAGTTATTCGGTAATCGTCGGAAATAAGGCTCCCATATAATTATTAGTTGGCGAAGTGGAACACGCAAAGCGCTTTTAGATGATTAATTTAAATTGCTCCCATGTGAACAGCTGTCTTGGTCATACTAAGTAAATTTTGAAATTCAATAATAACAAATGAAAATTGGCTAGTCAGAATCAAAGTTTGATTTGTAAACTTAAATAGTATTTAGGTACAACACTTAAAATTCGACCTAGATTCACAGACACACACACGTATATATATATATATATATATATATATATATATATATATATATATAAAACTGAATGTGTGTGTGTGTGTGTGTGTGTGTGTGTGTGTGTGTGTGTGTGTGTGTGTGGTCACGAATAGACTCCTATATGTGTGACTATTTAAAAAAAAATGATTACATATAATGATAGAAGATGTATCGAGACACAGGAATGGGTATGTTTAATCTGGTAGAACGGTAGTTCATTAAAATTGTGGGGTCTGCGTACGCGCCTGGTCCACAAAGTATGGAAATAAAAAATTTAAAAATTAAACAAAAAACGTTCACAAGTGTTTTTGATATAGATGTACATAAGAATACTTTGATAAGTATGTTTTAACTTAAATAGGGATGGTATAATAAAATTGTGGAGTCTGTGTTCGCGCCTGGCCTCCATAGAATGGAAATAGGCACAAACTTTAATAAAGACTTTTCACATCTATCTGCGTAAATATACTTTGATAATTATGTTTCAGTTTGAAGAAATATGGTATAATAAAATTATGGGGTGTTCGTTCGCACCTGACCTCCATTGAATGGAAATATGTAAGAAAGTTTAACAAGGTTTTTTAATATAGATCCACAGAATATTGTGATAGGTGTTTCAGTGTACTTTCATCATATTTTGCTTTGGTTTTGATACCCCCAAATTCGAAGCTATCTCTTTACAACTCTTCCTTTTCATAACCTATCATGCTTTCATAAATCAGAGTCCATTTTCTGTAGACTCTTTTTGAACCCAGTCAACGACGCGTACTTTTGCTAGTTCATATAACATGTGCAGCATAAAAGATGATCATGAACTAAAGGTGTTGCACTGATCATTTATTAGAGTGGAAGACGGGCCCTTTCTTAAGCAAATAATTTATGGTGAGCTGATACGTGATCACAACGTAAACCAGATGCGCTTTAAGAATATTATAAAAGGCTTTGGGGATTGATATGATAACTTGGATGCACTGACCAAAACCATGTATCCTAGGGAAAGGTCACCAAGGATGGATGTGATGTCTTTCAGCGTGCTGCTTTGAATCGCTTACTTCGCAAAGAGGTTATAAATATCGTTATTGCAGAAATTAAGCACCGATTTTTTTCCGTTGTGCACGAATCATGTCATTTGTCAATAGCTTTGTTAGTCAACCATGTAAAGCTACATGATTATCTAAAATAATAAAACGATTTGTTAGTTGATTTTACCAGAAATACTAATGTCCGCCTCAAACATTGTCATTATGCGTAGCTTAGTTTATCAAATCGGCTTAGCAGCACGGTAACATATGGGAAGATCAGGGTCGGCCAGTGATGCAAGGTGGCAAAGAGTCAGAGTGTCTTTATAGTGATGTGATCACGCTTTCTAAATAGAGGCTGGGGTGGAAAGTTACCTGCTTGCACGTTGTCACACACAATGTTTGATTCAAAGACGACACTCTTCTGAAAAAGAGATGAAATCACAATATCTCTATCTCTACTATTATATAAGAGTCACTGTGTGCGTGAGTTTCTTCCTCATAGATTCCGAAACGGCTGAGCCTATCTTTTGCAAATTTCACACACATGTAATTTATATGTCTGGCATTGTTCTTAGATATACTTTGTACAGAAAGTTATCCGATAAGTATCGAAAATCGAAAAGATCCGTTCCTAAAAATAGTCTTTCTTTCTTATAGATAAAAAGAATTGTTACAGGAAAATAATTTACGTTACACCGGCCAAGGGTGATTATTCTCAGAAAATCAAGGGAGATTTACTTCTCAGCAAATGATTTCTTTAAAAACATAGCTATTGTCATCTGGATATGTAGCTTAGTGGTAAAGCATTAGACTACAGACCGGGTGGTACCCCTGTTCAAGCCCGGGTGTACCTCACCATTTTATTTAATTTTTTCTTATTAATGAGTTCAATTTACGATATAAGACGAGGTACCATTTAAACTCGCCACAAAATATTTCTTCGTTTGCATATTTTAAGCTAACATTAATCAGAAGTGGCATTTGTAGAGCATTCATCGTCAAACCCCAATATCAGCTAACGTGATATTGAAAATAAATACAGATAGAATTTGCTTCACGACATTACGATTATTTATTTTATTTTATTTATTTATTTATTTTTGCGAATTGGTCTACCGGGCAAATTTTTTCTCGTAATATGTGATATTCAATAGAAGATTGATTCTATAATAATACATACGCAATAAACATAAATTAAAATATCACGTTTAAGCGTATTGTACAATCGGGCAACACCGGGCGTCCAGCTAGTATCTATATATCTATAAAAGTGAGAATGTGTGTGAGGGCACTTCTCAACCTATGTACTTTGAAATTTGATATACAGGGTATTCAGACATGTGGAAAACTTTTTAATACGTTTTCCTCCGAAAAGGGGGTGCTAAGGGATCAAAATCGAAAAACAAGTGGTACATGGGCGGTCATCGTATTTTTATCCTTTTGTCAACTGTTTCACGAATGCGCATGGATGAATGGCTCATATGACAGATTTCTTATGTTAAGAATAAGTAGGTTTAAAAACACTTTTATAAAGAACGTGTCAAGCTGACCTAATGATTATCGTACTTGACTCACTATTTTTAGGTTTTGGTTTCGATTTCAGCTCGAGTATTTTTTATTTTTTTACTTACAAGAAGTGAACTGTTTTTAAAAATATTATACTCGCAAGCACATGTCTCAGTTCTTTCCGTTTTTTACTTCATTTTTTAAAGGAATTTAATGTTACATTTAATACCGAGTAACCCCGGGTATATCTTCTAGTGCATATATATATATATATATATATATATATATATATATATATACATATACATATAAATATATATATATATATATATATATATATATATATATATATATATATATATATATATATATATATATATATTTGATTAAAGTATACTTGAGTAGGAAGACTTCTTTTATGTAGGTATTCTAAATGAATACACGCAGATGTTTGTTTTGGGGTTTTTTTTTTTTTTCATATATCATATTTTAACATCAAACCACTTGATTCTATTTAATTGTAATGATACAAGAAAATTTTAAAATACTATATACATATAGTAGTCTATAAACTGCCTCAAACAAACATTCATATTGCTCATTTGCATATTTATTTATTAAGTTTCTAATAAATTATTCTGTTGTATACATTTCTAATTTGTACTGTCAAATTTTCCTCTGTATATACAATAGTTCTGTCGATAGTACTATTATTCTAATTATTGATAAAATTAATTAAGTAATTTTATAAAAATGGGTAATAATTTGCACTATAACTTCCGGCATTAGTAAAGAGTAAAGAGTCAAACATCGCTGAGATAAGGACAACAGATATCACACACTGATATTAACCAAAGGCTAAGTAATCATAATATAACTAAGTAATCATAATATAACTAAGTAATCATAATATAACTAAGTAATCATAATATAACTAA
>NC_136501.1:37045607-37063107 GCF_053919585.1 Euprymna scolopes
TGTTCTCTTATCTCGGCATTGTTTCCAATCGTCTTGCATTTCCTCTTGCTATTAGAATCAGGCAGTGCCGACTCAGAAGAGTGATTATCAAGCTAATCTTATTTATATTAGGTCCCGGCTCTCACGCCTGCAGTTTTGTACCAAAACCAAAGAAAACATAATGATTGCACAATATTCCTATATTCAATAAGCACGTTAGGGGTAAGTTATAATATAATCTATAATATTCAATTGTGTAAATGCGCGAAAAAACGTTTCCAATAGACAGATACTGCGGGGCGTAGCAAGAGTTTTCTAGTATAGCAACAGATATTTACAAAGTAAAGGGGAAAGAATTTGTAGCAAATAACATCCAAAGACTAGACCGCTGACGGTGAAAGAAGCGAAGAAAAAAGAAAAACACAGAACACAGATGATAGCCTTTATCTAAATACAAACAGCTGTAGTATAGAACTAGCGGATGTCATACAATCGAAGTATAACAATTGAAACAGAGGATAGTTTTCAATTTTGCATTTTCGATTTGCAGTACGGTCAGCTGGTAGAGTTATTCATGATCGCGAGTTGAATAGAATATAAAAGTACAGTCCAGAAAGCCAGAAGAATAGAGTAAACAACATATATGGATAGATATATCGATACATAGATCGTCGCATACATACACGCCCTCAATTATATATACAAAACAATCTTCCTGCAAGCTGATAATAAATGTATATGTTAATTAAATAGATAGATAGATAGATAGATAGATAGATAGATAGATAGATATGAGAGAGTGGGATAGATAGATAGATAGATAGATAGATAGATAGATAGATAGATAGATAGATAGATAGATACGACACGATCACGAAACAGGTATATGTCCATGGAGAGAAAGTAATATTAGCTAACGGTGTATAGATAGATAGATAGATAGATAGATAGATAGATAGATAGATAGATAGATAGATAAACAGACATAATATTAGGTCTGAATGTAGAAAGTAAATAAAATTAAATTAATACATGTTTAGTGGCAGATAGATAGATAGATAGATAGATAGATAGATAGATAGATAGATAGATAGATAGATAGATAGATAGCTATCGGCGGAACAAGAAGGAAATAATCATCAGTTGAACTTAATATTAGTGTAGCTCCGGCTAACCATCCCTAAATAGATAAATAAAACCATAAACACACGCAAAAATATGTATATACAAATATCAATATACTAAGAGGGAGAGAGATATCAATAAATCTATATATAAAATATATAGTGTATGTATGATGTATGTATGCAATAAATTGATACATATATATATATATGTAATAAATTGATAAAAACATACATGTAAATATATGTATATATGTGTGTGTATGTGTGTGTATATGCATGTATAGGCATGTCTATATAGATAAATTTTTAATAAATACAAAGATATATATATATATATTTAATAAATACAAATATATATATATATATATATATATATATATATATATATATATATATATATATATATATATACAGAGAGAGAGAGAGAAAGAGAGAGAGAGGTGTGGAACAGGTAGATACAGAGAAAGGACAGATAACATGAGATTGAAAAGGAGACAACGCAAACTTTGACATATATAATCAGATTACTCTGATTTATTGACTTATAATTGTTTATAACGAAATTAAAAGAGAAACCAAAGGGACTAATTTTTAAAACAGTGGAACCAAAATTGAATGAATACCAAAAAAAAAACAGATTCATTAAATGATGAGCAGGTGATCATCGTAGACCAGACACATGTAATAACCGATACAACTACAAACAGAGAAAGAGATAATAAACGGTGGTGATCTAAAAAATATTTTAGAATAAATACTTAAATAAATAAGGCAAAAAAAAGCTTAAACGAACACACACGTCCGTATAAGTGTTTCCTCTGATGTTATTGATTTTTGCCGGGTAAATCACATGAAAGTGAAGAGGACATCGGCCCCTCAGTTTACACACACGCATGTTATAGTCGTCTACAGACAGCTGTTTCGCCGTATCATACCTCTTCAGTGCAGTGTGGCTAGCTGAGGAAGAGATCAGAAACGGAACGCCAGAATGATAGTCAAGTTTTCTTACTCTCTGTCCATCTACGATTATAGTTTTATAGTTTTTATAGAGGTTGCAAAACCCATGTCATGAACCTTAAGTGAAATTGGACAAACACGAGAAAATCATTCGCGGATTAATCAACTTCTCGATGAAGTTACTCCTTTCGTCAGGAGTTCAGCAATGTCTTAAAATGATTAAATAAAATACTATCAATAAGAACAATAAATCATTTTAAATTATTGCTGAACCCCTGACGAAACGAGTAACTTCGTCGAAACGTTGATTAATGAATTAGCGTGGAGTTTTCTGGTGGTGCTCCCATCACTACAAATGAATTTGATTGTCTTACGAAAGTTCTGCCATCATAAAATAATAGTGTTTTACTAATATGCAAACGTTCATGTTTCGTTCACGGTAAGCAATCATTAATTGTATGTCAATATTTGATATTTCTTCCGTTAACTCATAAGAAAAAAAAAAACAGAAAATTCTCAAAGAGAAAATGCAGAACGATGTAATATGTAAAATTCAATACAAACTAAAACAGCTCACGTGGGTCTATTTCTAGTGGACCGCCATTTTATCTTATTATTACTATAGTATCGACTTAAGTTCTGTAGGATTCTTTTTTAGTTACAGGTTACAAAAATATATAAAATTCCTTAGTCTATTTTTAAGTAATAATAATTATTAGTTAAGAATTATAATAAATGTACATTGAAGTTAAAACTGAGAGAGAGAGAGAGAGAGAGAGAGAGAGAGAGAGAGATTTGACTAGTCTTAATAACGATTGCTATTATTTGTACAACATTGATTTCATTCGAAAATTCATAAACTGTCATATCAGTGCTAAGGTGTTCTTTTTGTTAATTAAAAATAATAAGTCTCTTAAATGTTGATACATAGAAATAAAGAAAATTATATTTTTTTGATAAAATTTAAATAGTGTTTCGTTAATTTATAGTCTGTAAACCTATCGAGGCACATCAGGCGTTTTCCTGAAATGAATACTATAAGTTCTTAACGCTTTATTCAGATTTCTCTTCTTATTTGTGAATTTATTCATTTTAAAGTTATACATAACATAAATAAATAACTATGTGTAACGTTATACACCTTTACACACGGGAATTAAACGTTGCATGCAGTCTAGGTCGCAAAAGCGACCAATACAAAAAATAGCTAAACTCACTTTTTCATGACAATGCCATTTATTTCCTCATTCTCCCTCCACGCGCGACTTCTCGTTACGACTAGAACGTCTCTCGCGTGATCGTCTTCTCTAAAGTGCTCTCTCTCCTTTTTATAGTATTTTTCCCAACAATGGTCTCATTTCGCATTTCGTATGCATTTGTATACGCGCGTCTGCGCTCTGTTACATACGTATACACAATTCATGGACACGTGTTTTGTCGGTTTTAAGCTTATGAGTCGTAAAAACGACAAAACACGTGTCCGTACATGATTACATTTTACGTATTGTTTCTCATTTATCTAGACATTTCGTTTACATATATTACACACTATGTTCAGTTAAAGACTGAGATGCATTATTTTAAACAGGTGTAACGTTTTCATATCTATAAAATACGCATATGTATTTCATACATCAATGCAAATATACATGCTATCAAATCTTGTCTCTAATATCACTTGAAACACTTCAGAAGATTTAGGTTATATTCATAACCTAATGTTTCTGAAGCTATAAGCGGGGTAAATAACGCCTGTGTGTATGATCTTTTTTTTTAAAATAATTTTAGTGCCAAAAATGATTGTATTATATATTAGAAAATATGATAATCCTTCGATTTTGTCCGAAAAATCCATTATTTGAAACGATAAAGGAAAGGCGATTAAAAATTAATGATAAAAAAAATCAAACGTGTGTCTCTTTAAATAGAGGAAATTGATTTAAAACCTAGATTATCGATAAAGCGTTCTCGGTTGCCAAAGAATCTTTGTGTTTCATATTTTTGTTGTTTTTTTGGGGGGGGGGTAAATTTTATTTTCACCATCCAATCAGTAGTTTTACTCTATTTTCCTCTCTTGAAACATATGGAACTCTTTTGAATAACCATAATGCATTTCAAATCAATCGATTTATTATTTGTATTGGGCTATTGAATTATGTTATGTTTTTGTTCTTATTGGTTTGATTACTTTTATTTTGTACTAATGAGTCACCATTTATCAAGGCTCAAAGGTCAGTTGAGGAGAAAGGAGACTGCCAGTTGGTGATAAACAACATCTTGAGAGGATTGGAAACCATGATTGAAATAATCAGAATTTGATTATTTAAATGGAAGTTTCGACAATAATTTGTTCACATTAGACGTGAAAACGAACATGTATTTAGCTGGGGAGCGACAGTATACTTCACAGTTGGGAAGTTATTCGAAAAAGAACTTTATTCATGGAAGTTTCGTTTAGTTTTAAGCACACAAAAGAAAGAAAAGAAAAGTATTTTCAGTGGTTGTATCTAGACGACTTTACCTAAAAGTATTATTTTTATGTTTTGTGATTTTTACATAATTTTTGCTGAATATTTCAAACCGAAACACAATGCCTGCAAAGTATACATGTTACGTGATTAATTGACAACATACTGCTATTCAACTCATAGTTCAGGGTAAGAAAGTTCATGTCTTTCTGGACGTAACAGATCATACCTTTTTTGAACGTTATTTATCTTTTTAATGTGATTTAAACATTAATTGTGTGAGTATACGTAGACTAATAATTAAAACTGAACTTAATTCTTATTCGGTTACGACTGTATGCAACTCGTAATTTTATCAAATTAAAACTTTGCAACTTAATAAAATCAATTATGTAACCGGAATTTTCTAATACATTTTATATTTTCTAATACATTTTATATTTTCTAATACATTTTATATTTTCTAATACATTTTATATTTTCTAATACATTTCATATTTTCTAATACATTTTATATTTTCTAATACATTTTATATTTTCTAATACATTTTATATTTTCTAATACATTTTATATTTTCTAATACATTTCATATTTTCTAATACATTTCATATTTTCTAATACATTTCATATTTTCTAATACATTTTATATTTTCTAATACATTTTATATTTTCTAATACATTTTATATTTTCTAATACATTTTATATTTTCTAATACATTTTATATTTTCTCTTGCATTTTCATAGACAACAACCTTTCTAATAGATTATATTGTAATTCTAATGAACTGGTGTATCATTTTGATTATTCAAACTACTATTCTCATCTTAATTGTAATATAGCAACACAGATGATAGCGGTAGTCAGAATAATCCAAATAATACAAATTATCAAATGAGGTACAACTAGCCCCTACTTTGAAAATAAAAATATTTATGATTTGCATGAAATTTAAAGCCTGAGTAGTAAACTTCTAACACTGATTGAAGTTTCCAAATGTATCAGTTTTATGAACTCGCTTCTGGGCAAATATACCAGCCATGATAGGGATTTTGTGTCTACATTCTGTAATCATACCAACGTCACGGTTCTTAAGGATATTACTTTATATCCTCACAATTTTATTTATGGATAATTTAATTACTGGCAAATATATTTGCTTTCCGTGCACATATATTTGCAAATATATATTATAATCAAGAATGTTAGTCTGTTTGGCTAATGATTTATAGCTTTCAACTTGACAGAATGGCAGAAAATGAAGTATGAAACGTACGTTGAGGTTTCCAATGTGCTAGAGTAAAAAAGTGTTGTTTTAATTTAAAATATCTGCACACTTTCACTGAAGTGCTAAATAATAATCAGTTTTAAGTAACAGCCTTCGGGAGTTTGAAGGTTCAATCCTCAGTAAAATAAAGTAGTAGTAGTAGTAGTAGTAGTAGTAGTAGTAGTAGTAGTAGTAGTAGTAGTAGTAGATACTAAGAAGATATTTCATAATTACTTCCATCTAGTCATGGCTGCCGAGATGAGAATAGTTTACCCCATAGATTAAATAAAGGGACATATTTCGAAATTCCGTACAGATTATCGATTTTGATATGAATAATTCGACAAGGTGTATTTGAAGATTGAAAGTCATATAGGCCGAACCCTTGTTAAGAATATGCTACGAGATAAGAATACCAATCCTCATAATACACACAATAAATATTGTTTTGATTTTGTGTATGTGTGTGGGTGATTGTGTTCTCCAATAGACTTAACTTTCTAAGCAAATAAAAAAACTGTCAATACTCCTGAAGTAGATAGGATTTAATGAGTGCGAATAGTCTCCAGGAAACGGGCAATCCTACAATTTACCTGCCGTGCCACGACAGTTGGTCGTGACACAAGATCGAACTCAATGTAGAGTGTACTCCTAATTGGACGCCATAATTGCGGCGTTCTGTAATAGCAACAGATTGAATTAATGAGATCATAAGGAACTGGCAAGAGTGGAAAGAAACTGGTTTGGAGTTTATATCTGACCCATTCAAATGTGTCAATAGGCATCAACGGTTTCCTGTAACTTGTTTTCTGGAGAGGTTCATAAGGCATCACACGATGGATATGCAGCGAAGTTTCATCCCATTCAATACTTTATTTAATTCATGGCATAAAGTACTGTAGGCGGTTGCCTTAGAATTCAAAAATGGCTCATTAGAATGCAATTACTCCAACTGTCCGGATCTATTCGATCATAGGAGTGATAGATCATCACTCACAATGTAAGACGTTGACATTTCAATCGCTGTGCTAGATAGTCAATTTCATATTCATTTGCTTTTGCAACCAAAGGAAAGGTAAAAGGTTACTACTACTACTGCTACTACTACTACTACTACTACTACTACCAACAGTACTGCCATTAATACTACTAGTTCTATTACTTGAACGCTATTAGGCCATAAATGATTATTTAAAAGTCCACCAAACTTAACATGAAAAAACAAACATTGGCAATATAGATGGTCATATTAGAGTCAAAATATATTTACAACTATTTATACTAGTATTACTAATAATGATTTTAACAACAGATAGGCTCTAAACATATTGATTAGAGTTACACCAAATCAACCATAAAACACTACTGGGATGACAGATGTAAAAAAAAAACAAATAATACTAACAATGCTTAAGTAATGCGCCAGCAATCGTCCACGGGGAATAAGCTAATTATTACGATAAATGTGTTATTTTAAAGTTATTTTGGATGGAATGTATGTTGATAACACTATCCGATTAGTACAATTATAAGCGATTATAATAAGTAGATCTTACTTGAATCAGCAATTATCACAATTGCTTAGTCATGAGCGGAAACTTACTAATGATTATTTTCATAAAAGCGAAATATAAAAGAATAAATCAACGCCTAATGAGATATAATTCATTCCCGCCCCCGACCAACTGTAATTACTTGATTTCCTCTAGTCGCTTATTTGCTTACATTCGATGGTGTTGATAGGTGTTTCGTCGGCGATATATAGTCGAGATAATGTGTTTTTACATAGATCCACACATCTCCATACATAAGTGTCCCCGTCGGTTTGTCACAGTTTAGTTTTAAGTAGCATTTATCTCGCTAAACAAGCAGGTTGAATAAACGCATTTTAAGCAGTTTTTGTTGTTTTACCAGAACACTAGCAGAGAGGTCCGACGTTGCTCGGGATTGAATGAGGACCAACGCGCGTTCCACATTTTCCAGTAATTTTATTGTCATTGAAATAGGTGAAATCGACCATTTTTCAATCAAATCGAGTGATTGCCCACTCTAATCGGGGACTCACCGATTTCTCTGGAATGAAGCGTCACATGCTTCTGCGACAGTAGTCCACAATACATTCTAATCTACATTGTACTGTAGAGAACCTACTGTTAATTTCATAAAATTATTTTTATTTAATGGTTTGAATTAAACTTGAAAATATAAAAGTCAGGCATCATAGACCATTTATACTCTAAACAGAAACGTTCATTTCAAACGTGCCCCTGCCTTGTCAAAGAGCCTACTATTGATTTTATACACCGGGCCCTTATACTTATGCGGTTATAAAACCTCTCAAATTCATTTGTGATGTAGGCTGTATAAGGGTGTAAAGTTTAATAAAAATTGAACTGTTTCCTCTTTAATCTTTTTCTGTTATTGATTTTTATACTCATCTGAGGCATTCCATTACAAAATCTATCTAAGGACACATAAAATACATTTGTGTGAATTTTTTTAAAAAGTCGTCCCAACTGTTTCGGATCCATAAGGAACGAACTAACACACACGGACACACACACAGACATAATAATTTTTATATATAAGTAGAGATAGAACAAATCATGTTTAAAATCAAATTATATCATTGCTTATCAATTGGTTTCAGATTCTTCACTAGTAAATTATAATAAACAAGAACAGAGGTTCTTAAGATTCTGACATTTAATAGACAGGGCTCGTGTCGTTCGGTTCTACTCATTCGAAAATCTATTGCTCGTTAATCAAATTTTGCAAGTCGTATCGCATTAGGCGTGTATAGCTTACTATATACGCCGCTGCTGGTATTTTGCATGTCATCGTCTTCAATTTAGATACATAAGTCATGTTTAAAATGGAGGTTTTATTAGCACAGATAATATAACAATGACAATACGATTACATACAGCGATGAGATATGTGTGTTTAGTATGTGTTAAGAGAGAGAGAATGATTGGCTGCCATTTATACTATACTATGCATATACATTCGTAGCACATCCTTTTCCCATTTAGAGTTTTGGGACGAGCAGTTTTTCATTACCGCTAACCAGAAAGCCTTTTAAGGAACAAAGGTCACAATTCTTTTTTGTTTGTTTGTTTTTTCATAAATAACGTCAAATTTCTAAATATCGATAATTTTCTGGGGCAAAATTTTATAACTTGAGATCCACCTCACACTCATCTCGTTTACTCAAATAAGGACTTTAGTTGTATACTAAAATACTGTTTCCAAATATGTGATCGTGAAAACATTCGAGATTTAAACAATCCGAGTCTGATACAAAGCCATTTAATATTTCACACTTGGAGAACCTATCAATCTTCTTAGACAGGGCTAGAACACCATCGACAACACAGCCTTGTATTGTTGCTAAGCTATACGACTATATGTTTGTTTTCTTTTGTTCCTTTTTTACGTTTTATTCTTTGTATTTACAGAATCGGCCAGATTAAGTAGATTTTACTTTTTATTTTTATTTTATTTATTTTTTTGCTTTAGACGACGTATTTTACCTGGAAACGTCTGTAAATGTTACCGACCATTAGTTTGCAATAGCTTGTAAAACAATTAATGTCGGAATAAACAATCTTCTATCTTTTTTAATTATTGTTTTATCTTTTTTCTTTGTTTTCATCCACGCGCTATGCCATCTCCCCACACAAGTTCCTGGTAGAAACACGATATTTCCGATAGCGAATAGGTTATGGCCCAGGTGTGCACTGAAACATGAAAAGGTCGGCAACTTCAATTCAACACGGACGAAAATGAAAAATACAAGGAACGAACAGCCACATCGACCGTCAATATTTTATTATCTTTGGCGGCTCTTTGTTAATTACAATAGTGCTATGAAATCATTATTAATGCCCTCGCACAAAAAAAAATGTTCATACCTACAAAGCACATAACCAATATGCGCTGATTATAATGTCAATGTGTTCAACTTGGTTATATATATCCATATATCTATAAAAGTGAAAGAGTTTGTCTGTCTGTGTGTGTGTCTTTGTATCTATGTACATTTCCCTACGTAATAACTCTGTCAATTTTTAGTCTAACAGACTCGAAATTTGATATACAGAGTATGGAGATTTGGGAAAATCTTTGTAATCCGTTTTCGGCCAGAAATTGGCTATTAAGGGATCAAAGTTCAACGATTTGACCTTTGAGAACTCTACCAAACTCCTCCGACAATTTTGGGTATAAACAATAGAAATTTTAGATATAGGTTCTTTCACCATGGCTCAAACTTATTAACTTGATTTGAGCCTAAAGCAATAAATGTTAAGGGGTCATAATAGGGGTCAAAGTTTTAAAAAATTGACCTCTGCGGTCTCTACCAAATTACTCAGACAATTTCTGGTCTAAACATTTGAAATTTTACATAAAGGGTATTCAGCGATAGGGCAAGCTTTTTAATCGGTTTGGGTCGAAAATTGGAGCTACCCATATATATATATATATATATATATATATATATATATATATATATATATATATAGAGAGAGAGAGAGAGAGAGAGAGAGAGAGAGCAAGAGATATGTACGTATGTATGTATGTATGTATGTATGTATGTATGTATGTATGTATGTGTGTATGTTTGCCTAACACTTTCGACAGAGGCGACGGATTTTCACAGCATCAGTATCGTTTTTAAGCTCGGCCCTTCAGACAAAAATACCGAAAGATTGGCTAAAAACATTAATTTCTTCACCCTCAACTGGGCACTTTTCGACAGGGAGGGGTCACTTTTTATCGCCGATATTTTCGAAAGTCATCGCCTCTTTTCGATTGTCTAGTTGTCGAGTTTAAATTAACCTACGTCACTTCCAGGTTGGCAGTGGTCGTAACAGTAAAAACGTCACGTTTTTTCTCCGTTCTTTTCCTCCTTCACGGTACAGGTTCGAGCCTTCCTTCCTACTACAACTTTTTTTTTTTTTTTGCTCAACACGCACCTCCAAACACCCGGGCAACGCCAGGCACCTATGTTAGTATATATATTCGACCGTCGCGCGCGAGAGAGATAGCCTATATATATATATATATATATATATATATATATATATATATATACTAGCATTTCCAGTTTGGAGGTGTATGTTGAGCGAAAAAAAAAAAAACGTTGTAGTAGGAAGGCAGCCTCGAACCGGTACTGCGAAGGAGGAAAAGAACGGAGCAAAAACCTGAGGTCTTTGCTGTCACGACCACCGCCAAACCGGAAGTGACATAGTTTTAAATTAAGGCTAGACAATTGAAAATAGGGGATTACTTTAAAAAATATCGGCGAAAAAAGCAACCCCTCTCTGTAGAAAAGTGCCCAGTTTAAGGTAAAGATATTAATGTTTTTAGCCAATTTTTCGGTATTTGTCATCTGAAGGGTCGAGCTTCAAAACGATACTAATCTTGTAAAAATCCGTCGACCCTGTCGAAAGCTTTAGGCAGACATGCAAACATACATACATACATACATTTATATATTGGTAGCTCAAATTTTCGACCCAAACCGATTTAAAAATTTGCCCTATCTTTGAATAATCTTTATGTAAAATTTCAAATGCTTAGACCAGAAATTGTCTTAATAATTTGGTAGAGACCGCAGAGGTCAATTTTTTTTTTTTAAACTTTGACCTTATAACATTTATTGTTTTGGGCTCAAATCAAGTTATTAAGTTAGATCTATCTCTAAGAAACCTATAGCCAAAATTTCAATTGTTTATATCCAAAATTCGCGAAGGGGTTTGATAGAGTTCTCAAAGGTCAAATCGCCAAATTTCTGGCCGAAAACGGATTACAAAGATTTTACCAAATCTCAATACCCTGTAATATCACATTTCGAGTTTGTAGACTAAAAATTGACAGAGTTATATTGTAGGGAAATGTACACAGACAGACAGACACACACACACACACACACACACACACACACACACACACACTTGTACTTTTATAGATATACTAGCATTTCAGCCCGGCGTTGCCCGGGTGTTTAGAGGTGTATGCTGAGCAAAATAAAAAAATAAAACGGTCAATTTTTTTAACTTTGACTCCTATTATGACCCCTTAACATTTATTGTTTTGGGCTCAAATCAAGTTATTAAGTTAGATCCATGTCCAAGGAACCTATATCTAAAATTTCTATTGTTTAGACCCAAAATTGTCGGCGGAGTTTAGTAGAGTTCTCTAAGGTTAAATCGTGGAACTTTGACTCCTTAATCGCTAAATTTCTGGCCAAAATCCAATTACATAGATTTTCCCAAATCGCCATACTATGTATATCAAATTTCGAATCTGTAGACTAAAAATTGACAGAGTTATTGCGTAGTGAAATGCACACACACACAGACACGTTCACTTTTATAGATATACTAGCATTTCGGGCGGCGTTGCCCGGGTGTTTGGAGTGTATGCTAAAGAAAAAGGTCAATTTTTTAACTTTGACCCCTATTATGACCCCTTAACATTTATTGTTTTGGGCTCAAATCTAGTTATTAAGTTAGATCTATGTCCAAGGAACCTATATCTAAAATATCAAGTGTTTAGACCCAAAATTGTCGGAGGAGTTTTGTAGAGTTCTCAAAGTTCAAATCGTTGAACTTTGACTCCTTAATAGCGAAATTTCTGGCTGAAAATGCCTAGTTGAAGGGGAAGATATTAATGTTTTTAGCTAATTTTTCGATATTTGTCGTATGAAAGGTCGAACTTTAAAACTATACTGATCTTGGTAAAATCCGTCGCCTCTATTGAAAGTTTAAGGCAAACATGCAAACAGACATACATACATACATTTATATATTGGTAACTAAAAATTTTCGACCCAAACTGATGAAAAAGCTTGTCCTATCTCTGAATACCCTTTATGTAAAATTTCAAATATTTAGACCAGAAATTATCTGAGTAATTTGAAAGAGATCGCAGAGGTCAATTTTTAAAAAAATTGACCCCTATTATGACCCTTTAAAATTTATTGTTTTGTGCTCAAATCTAGTTATTAAATTAGCTCCATATCCAAGGAATCTATATCTAAAATTTCAAGTGCGTAGACCCAAAATTGTCGGAGGAGTTTGGTAGAGTTCTCAAAGGTCAAATCGTTGAACTTTGACCCCTTAATCGCCAAATTTCTGGCCAAACACCGATCACATCGATTTTCCCAAATCTCAGTACCCTGTATATCAAATTTCGAGTCTGTAGATTAAAATTGACAGAGTTATTGCGTAGGGAAATGCACACACACACACGTTCATTTATATATATATATATATATATATATATATATATATATATATATATATATATATATATATATATATATACGCCCGACTGGCGAATACATCGCGATTTAAGTAGATGTTATTTATTTGCCCTTGTTCTGCGATACTTTTTGAACGAATTCAGTTATTTATACGACAGTGAATTTTTACCTAAATGCGAGCCGGGAACAACTTTCCTATAGACCAACCTGGTACCTCCAAATGGGAGCGCAGAACCGGGGCAAAAAATAAAAATCGCGATATTTTCGATAGTCGCGCGATATAGCCTAGTGGTAGAGGTTTACGCTTATTACCATGGGGTCCCGGTTTCGAGTCTCGCTGAATTCGGCCACACCGGTGGGTTGTGGACGGCGAAAAACATGCCAGTGAATAATCATATTTAAAATTTAAAAAAAATACTTGTGCCGTATAAATAATTGAATTCGTTCAAAAAGTATAGCAGAACATGGGCAAATAAATAACGTGTGTGTGTGTGTGTCTCTCTCTCTCTCTCTCTCTCTCTCTATATATATATATATATATATATATATATATATATATATATGTTGCCACATATTGGTGGGCAGAAGCTTTATTTGCATACTATTTAAGATACACTGTATATCATTATTTCTTTCGATTTTCCTGAAGTGAACCACACTGTATTTATTGAAGCATAAAACACGCCCATTTTATTGAAAAACTTATTTCAGGTAACTTTATTATGTAGTAGAGCTGACTTCTATCCAATATAGCCGCCTTCAACCTCAATCACTGTCTAGGTATACGTCCAAACCTGGGAACATACCAAGTAAAATACAATTAAAAAAAATCAAAAGAAACGATGTTATAAATGGCGTAGAACGTGAAATAAAACGGAATTGAAGTAAAACAATTTTTATTTTAAGGAAAGAAAATGTAAAGTTTCTTGTTTTGTTTTTGTCTTTATTTTGAACCAACGTAAACCTAAGCGTGGTGCGTTTCACCTAAATTGCAGTCCAGTTTTTATAGAAATCTAGCCCGGTGTTCGTCCGTAGAGAGAAGAATTTACTACTTCCATTGATCCTAACCGGTTTTGGCAGTGAACTCTCACCAGATGAAATATAGGAAGTTCCGATCAGCGAGGTAGCGGATAGGTAATATGCTTATAACACACTTCAGAAAGCGCGATGCAGTTTGTGTCAAACTCGGAGGGGAAAAATGAGTTCATTTTATTTATATAGATAGAGAAGATAAGATATGAGAAAAATCGTTTCTATTTTATTAATTATAAAAATTAGAGGAAATTATTAGAATATCATATATTCTATTCAAAGTTAAAATAATAAAATGGGAAATAAATTTTGATTCAAGTCTTTCTATTTGTCAATTTAATGTAAACATTTTTATAATCTTAAAAAGTAAAGAAATTACAGTAATATATTTTCAATTTCTAAAAATCATTACAGACCATATCGTCTAGATAAAATATAAAATAGTACCATTATTGCGGTGATTGATTCCTATACATGTCTAGATGTCGATATCCATCTCGTTTATGTGTTACGACTAACGAATTTTAATTTAACTCTAGCAGTTCTTGGATGATTCTTTAATTTTTCGTAAATTGTGGGTATTTTTAATTAAGTGCCTAAAGATTTTAATTCACTAATTATCTTTGAAATAGGCCAAGAAAACTGATATCTATCTTTGAAGGAATGTTTTGAATTAATTTCTGATTTTTTGTATGTTACCCGTCCTGAGAGCATGTTTTATTTTAAGCTCAAACACATATAAGATTTAAGATTAATTTTCGAATTTTATCTTCCGAAAACAATAAAATGTTAAATATATATATAGTCCTATACGCAATGATATTTCTGCACATTCCTAATTAAATGATATCATGGTTAATTCTAAATTCATACTTGTCGGGGTTTAAGATACACAAGTTCCAAAAGGAAGATAGTGGAACAAGTACACATTTGGCGCTAGAGAAGGCGAGAAGCTGAATATTTCAAATAGAATTAATTTGGAATTCATAGGCTTTCCAAAATTAGTAACCTTTTGTCAGACCTGTTTGTTCGTAAACGCTATAAAATTACTACAACAAAAGTTCAATGTATTCAAATGTGTATTCATATATGCTATAAGTAATGGTTGTATCTTCATTATTCATACATACTCTTTTTGTTTATCGCTCAAAATGACGTGAAAATCAACGTATGATTGCGAAAAGTAGGGCCTTAATTACGTATAATACACCAGAGAAAGTGATCATGTCTCGGGCATTTATGTCTTGACATTATAGGGTTTCAAAATCACCGTTAGAATTGAACGATGTTTAAGTTTATAATGAGTCTTTGAGAAAAATTACACTTGGCTTAATTACATCGGAAATTACTGACACGTTTGATTTTCTTACTGTTGCAGTGTAATCTTAACATAAACATAATATTCGCATCGCCTAACTTGACCCAGAAAAGATTTTCACAGACAAATAAAAATATAATTTCCAAAACGATAAGTATAATGAATTAAATGTCGAACAGTCCTTAACTGCATCCTCTCTGAACGTATATTGAGAAGTCCAAAAAATAATGAGTGTATGCGCAGACGATATGCTTACAAACACGTTTATGCATTTTCATTGTGTACGTCGATGTGTAAAGATCGACTACAACTATAAAACTGAATGGATATACCTAAAATATTGCTAGAAGTTTAATATATAGAAATGAAAAAGAATTTGAGGAAGAGAAATAAAATGGGGATATGTAAAGTCTGCAAAATATAACTTAAGAAACATTTCAAAATAATAGAATTGAAAACAACGTAATTTATCATGAGGCCATGTAAGGATCATTACAGATTTACATCAAACATTTTATACCGCCGCATCATTTTGTTTCAGGAAAATGATATTCGTATACAGAGCTTCGTGATTTAGGACAGTTTAATTGAAATTAAATAAACTTAATGCATTACATGTCCTACTATATTACTTGTTCTATTATTTCAGTATTTCGTCATGTGTTAATAACTTGAGTAGTTTTATTTATTGGTTCTGATGAGTTCTAGTTACAATATTGGTCAACAATATTCATTCATAATTACAAATAATGACTAAACATTAATGATCAATTATTCAAGAGATTTAGGTAATATTGACGGTTTACATGCATTTATGTTTATTGCGAGCGACTAATTGTTAGTGATTACTTATTTGGGGCGTTCTTATAAATATGTGCTTATATATATATATATATATATATATATATATATATATATATATATATATATAATGTACTTAATCTACTCACATAAAATTAATATACGAAAGTATAGATTTATGCGTAAACTTTAAGTGTTTACTTCAAAAGTGCTCAATACGTAAGTAGAGCTAGTTAGTAAGTTATAAAATGTATATAGCGATTAAGCTACACTGAATATTCCGCGTTTCATCCACTCTAGGATTCTTCAGGCCTGAAGAAGCCTGAAGAATCCTAGAGTGGATGAAAACGCGGAATATTCAGTGTAGCTTAATTGCCATATACATTTTATATATATATATATATATATATATATATATATATATATATATATATATCAGATGACAGTTTTTAGCTTCGCATCATTTTATTTCAGGAATATATATGTGTGTGTGGGGGGGTGGAGAAAGAGAGAGAAGCGGAGGGGTGGATGAATGGAAATAAATTTGAATATAAAATAAGACGTAGAATAATATATTTATATTATTTCTGTGTTTGCGTGAATATCTGTTTCTGTGTCTATATTCTTGTGTGTGAGTGGACGTTGTAATGCCGCAAGCAACGCATTTCAGCGGATATGTTTTGTTACCATCTCTCATTCTGACTGGCCATCGATCCTACCATAACAAACACAAAAACTCGCCCATCTCATAACTCACCATGCCTATTACTACCTATCATTGCACACAAGCCTCATTATCAATCAACTAGTTAACTTAAGAAAATCGAATCATGTTTTACCTCTTTTGCAATATCCGCAACGATTTGTCTGTGTAGTGTATGTTGAAAATGATCCCGGGCTGCTGGAACATGTTTTAACATAGATGGTCGATGGTACAAAGGTTATCGGCCATCTGTTTATGGAGTTTCTTAGTTTTGTAATACCCCATGGGAAATGAGAGTTGAACAGTTATGTTTATGGCATGCTCCCTCAGATTGTACTGTCATTGTTTCGTTTATAATACTCTTGAGAGGTGTGACTTTGTCACACCCCTTATCCATAATTGAAATAGTAGACTAGACACATAAGCCTTAGTAGGGCAGATCTTTCTACAAAAGGAAAGCATAATTAATTCCGTCTATTGCCTCAGCATTTTCATCGCTTACTTTAGCATGCTATTCCTTCTGTTTCTCTGTCTCTTGTATCCTTTTTTCTTTTTTTTTCGCGTTATTCTCTTTT
>NC_136501.1:37068107-37115607 GCF_053919585.1 Euprymna scolopes
TATAATATATAGTGCCACGCAAAAGTATTGGATACATTACATTTTTCTTCATAACTTTAATTAGGGTTCAAGATTTTACCTAAAATTTGGTCAGTATATTCCTATTACTATTCGAACTAATATTTGTGGTAATAATTACAAAATTAAAGTTTAGAAAGTTTATATTAAAGGAAAAATATAAATCAACTAACGCAAAAGTATTGGATACATTTATTTAATATTTGGTTTCATATCATTTATTGCGTTCAACAGCTTCCAATCGCTTTCTATAGTTGCACACATGTTTTTTGCAAAGATATGCAGGTATTTTGCGCCATTCTTCTTTGCAGAACTGTTCTAGTTGTTGAATATTTTGTGGATTCCTCTTGTAAACATTAATCTTCAATATTTTCCACAAATTTTCAGTTGGGTTGAGGTCTGGAGACTGACTGGGCCAAATAAGAACATCAATTCCCTTATTTCTAAGCCATTCTTTCGTTAGTTTGACAGTATGCTTGGGATCATTGTCCTGCTGAAACACGAAATTGCTATTATGTCCCAATAAATCAGCAGATTTCTGGAGGTTTTTCTCCCAAATCTCCCTGTACATACGTCCATTCATTCTACCACTGATGATTTATAGTTCACGAGTACTTTTGGATGAAAAACACCCCCATACTATAATCGAACCACCGCCAAACTTTAACGTAGGAATGATATTCCTTTTGTTATAGGCGGTGCCATTTTTACATCATACATGTGTTGCTGTGTTTCTTCGAAAGATTTCGATTTTCGTTTCGTCTGACCAGATTATCTTGTTCCAAAATTCTTGGGGTTGTTCCCCATATGTTTTAACATAATTCAAACGTGATCTGATATGTTTAAACTTCAATAATGGAACCTTTCTTGGGACCTTGATACAAAACCTTCATAATTTAGAACTCTACTGATTGTATCCTTGCTCACATTAATCCCAGCTTCTCAGAGGTCGGTTTGAATTTCACCAGGAGTAATAAAAGGTTTTTTTTTTCTTTTTTGTATCTTTCTGCTTACCCACCTTGATTTTTTTTTTCGTTTAATTTCCTTGGACGACCACATCTTGGAAGATTTGCAACAGCTTCATCAGGATTTTTAAACTTTCTAATAACGTTCCCAACTGTACTAAGTGGTAGATTAAGTTTCCTTGATATTATTCGATGCCCTTTTCCTTCTTTGTGCTTACCAATGATTTTTTACGAATGTCTATTTAAAACGCTTTAGTTTTAGGCATTTTTATAAATGAACTGGTTGACTTTGAAGGAGTAAGCCCAAACTGGAAGAATTTAATAAAATAATTAAAATATATAATAAATATAAAGCTCTCTGATTGGTCAGTGATAACTCATTTGCATTATTGCAACACGCTAAGCAAAAGTCATTTAAATTTATTTCAGAAAAAGAACTTTTTAAAAGTGTATCCAATACATATGCGTTTGTTAATTCATATTTTCCTTAAATATAAACTTTCTAAGCTTTGATTTTGTAATTACTACTCCAAATATAATTTAGAGTAGTAATAGGAATATACTGACCAAATTTTAGGTAAAATCTTGAACCCTTATTAAAGTTATGAAGAAAAATGTAATGTATATATAGTCACGATTATTTTTGGTACTGTATATATAGTCACGATTATTTTTTTTTATTCCCTACCTTATAAATGGTATTTTATCACACATTTTCTTGTTTAGTATGAAGGCGTATTAATTAAAGCTTACTGTTGATAAAGAAGGTGATACTGACATGCAAATAAGACAATGCTTCCGATTAGAAAAAAGTATTTTAGAAATTATGTAATATCTTCCTTTTAGAATTGCGACGTACTATCGATTACAGACAGACATCAAAACTATAATATTTGAATAAGAAACTCTTCTAAATTATTTATTTATGAAGTATATTTTGATGAGGTAAAGATATAAAGCCAGAACGGCCGCACACGTTGTCGTTTGTTGTCAAGTGTTTTGACCTGCGGCTCTTTTCAAGTGTTTTGACCTGCGGCTCTTTTCAAGTACCCATTTTGAATCCTGGTCATTCACTTGACCTTTCGCTAGGGATCTGCAACCAGCGGACTGTGAAATCGTTACTGATACTTTTTTCAAAAAGCGTTAAACAAAAAACAAAAGCTAGCAGAGTAGAACATATGGACAGCCGTTTTAATGAGATAAAGAAATAGAGAAGGAGCTAGAAAGAGGAAAATAGAGAGAGGGTATGAGCGTGTGCGTGTATTAAGAAAATGGCTTGAAGGCAAGGATGATGTTGAAGTAAAAGTCAGAGATAATATCGAGTTTAATCAAGTCAATATGTGGTAATAATCAACAAATATTGATAGTTGTATTGCTTATCCAGACTCAATCGACAGAAACTTCGTTTTTTAATGTTATTTTTTGTTTTTGTTCTGTTTTTTGTTTGTTTGTTTTTTGTTGTTGTTTTGTTTTTAAAATATTTTCGTTTTATTAACTTTTATTCTTATGATTTCTTTTATTTTATGAGATCCGTCAATAAATAAATAAAATAACTAAAATGGTCACGAATCTGGTGAATAACACTTTCGTGTTTTTGTTGTTGTTGTTGTTGTTTTTGTTGTTTTTTTTGTTGTTTTTTTTTTGTTTTGTTTTGTTTTTTTTTCTTAGATTTTATCCGGTCTGATCGGATTACTGTAAATCAAAATTTTTGGTGTTGTTTAATCGAGAATTTCATTTCTATATATTTATGCACAGTTCAGAGTGAATTAGACATTAATGAATCAGAAAATCTTGATATGAATTGGCGATAACATGTATACATTAAGTAAGACATATAATGTCGACATTAATAAAGCCACAACATCGTAACATTAGTATTCATCTTTAACAAATTGCAAAGTGTTAACATTAAATAAATCATAAAATTTTGATATTAAACAAACAACTAGTGTTAATATTCAATAAACTTAAAATGTTAAATCAATTGCAAATGATTAATAATGAATAAATTATATGAGATGCAATATGTATTGGTCTGGAAAAATGCCAAACTATTGAACTCATAATTAAAAATCATGGATTTATATTCTGGCAATAAGGTGTGTAATCTGGTAAATATACCATTTCGGGGCTGCCATCACAATCGCATCACACTTCCAAAGAATAAAAAACATTAAAATTTTAAATTGATTGAGAACTCCAGAATAATACAGTACGAAGGTTAGTATAGTACCGTATGAATCTAGGGGCCTCAATTGAACGCCCTGTAGCCGATATTTCAAATACTGTTGAAATTTAAACATTTATTCTTTTATGTTTTAAACGTCAGAGTGATCTAATCATTATATGATGATCTGCACATATGAGCTACATCGACCGACTTTTATTTAAACTGGAAAAAACTCAACGATAAGAAACGAGTTTCTTAAAGAAGCTGACAATTATTTACTATAATAATTGTTACATACCTACAGACACTAGTGTTTCATCCTTTCGGGGATCATCAGTGCAGGGTATATATATATATATATATATATATATATATATATATATATATATATATATATATATATATAATAGCATGGGTGCCCGGCGTTGCCCGGGTGTTTGCAGGTGTATGCTGAGCAAAAAAAAAAAAAAACGGTAATTTTTTTATAACTTTGACCCTTATTATGACCCCTTAATATTCATTGTTTAGGGTTCAAATCAAGTTATTAAGTTAGATCTATGTCTAAATAACCTATATCTAAAATGTCAAGTGTTTAGACCCAAAATTGTCGGAGGAGTTTGGTAGAGTACTCAAAGGACAAATCGTTGATTAACAGCCAAATTTCTGGTCCAAACCCAATCACATCGATTTTCCCAAATCTCAGTACCCTGTATATCAAATTTCGAGTCTGTAGACTAAAAATTGACCGAGTTATTGCGTAGGGAAATGTACACAGACACACACACACGTTCACTTATATATATATATATATATATATATATATATATATATATATATATATATATATATATATATATATATTTAAAAGAGTGTAGCCAACAACAATTGTGGGTTTTTTTAAAAGGTTTTCATCATATTTTTATTTTAAAATATTTTTATAACGCGTTTCGAGCTTAGGGTGTGCTCTCTGCAGATATTTTCGTAAAAAGTTTTTCTTTAAAATGGGAGTTTGTGGATATGCCTCCGCTGATATTAAATATGTTTTTCATAGTGGCGCGATGCGTACGCGCCACTATGAAAAACATATTTAATATCAGCGGAGGCATATCCACAAACTCCCATTTTAAAGAAAAACTTTTTACGAAAATATCTGCAGAGAGCACACCCTAAGCTCGAAACGCGTTATAAAAATATTTTAAAATAAAAATATGATGAAAACCTTTAAAAAAAACCCACAATTGTTGTTGGCTACACTCTTTTAAATATACATTTTTTCTCTCGTTGGAACTACACAACCATCACTTTAAATATATATATATATATATATATATATATATATATATATATATATATATATATATATATATATATATATATTAATTCAACTTTCACTCCAAACAAGGCACAGTGCCACTTTGAAGTAGGGGGCTACTATCGGGGATATAATTTGCAGGGATATTATGAAGGGAGATGAGTAGCAAGATGTCTGTTCACATTACAGTTGGGAAAGCAGAATCCTGAAACAGAGTTCCAAAGTCTAGCAGTTCTGGGGAAGAAACTATTGGAGTAGGAGGCTTTCTTACACCTAGGGATCCTGTACTGTGGAGGGGTGGAATTTAGTTGCTTGTCGAGTTTGTCGGGGTATTTACATCGAGGGGTTACTAGTTGCTTGTAGTTCGTCAGAGCATTCGCCATAAACATACTTGTAGAACAGGCAGAGGGATGCAACATTTCGTCGATGTGACAGAGGCTGAAGCTTAGATGACAGTTCAGGACCTATCAGGTCGGCGATTCTCTTCTGAACCCTATTCAGGAGGGAGAGATTAGTAGCATATGCACCAGCCCAAATATGACAACAATACTCCATACATGAGCGAATGGTGGCCTTATAAAGGTACAAGATACTTTCAGGCGTTAGTAGCTTTCTAGCACGGTCTCAATGTATCTGTTCCAACTCATGTTCCCTGTGAACGTTAGACCCTCTCTCTCTCTCTCTCTCTCTATATATATATATATATATATATATATATATATATAGAGAGAGAGAGAGAGAGGGGGGGAGGGAGAGAGAGAATTATAAAATAAAATGAGCTCCTTAATTAATTAATGGATCATTATAAATTTTGGAATATATATTTTTAGCAACACGCTGAGTTAGATATGCACATTATTTATTGTAATTTTACCATTTAGGGTTTCCGCTCGCGTTTCAGCATCGTTCCCAAAATCTTTTATAATAAATTAAATATAAAAAGATTTGATAGAGAAAAAATCATCTACATTAAATAAGTATTGGTGCATGATTCGGTAAAATCCTAGTTTACACACACACACACACACACACACATACATACATACATATATATATATATAGGGTGACCCAAAAAAAACAGAGGACATTTAAAAAAAACAGTGGACATTCAATTGTTTTTCTGGGCATTTTACAGTCAACGGAGAAAAAAGGCCAAAGACCCTAATGTTTTGATGTGATGTTTTGAATATAATAAACTAGTTATGATCAAAGTTTCATTTCATTCGAACAAGACCCTAAGAAACGGGGCCTAATTAGAGTTGGGTCCCGTTTTTCTGGGTCACCCTATATATTTATATATATATATATATATATATATATATATATATATATATATATATATATATATATATATCACAAGTGTGTATATATGTGCCCGTCGTAGGAAACATATGAAGTTCGAAATTTAAAAATAATTTCATAAAAACGTTGAAATCATCAATCTGGGCCAACCATTTTAGTTCTCGAATAATATTTGTTTTATGTGGCTTTCTTTTATACTTTAGTTCTGTTTTATTTTTTGCTTTTTATTAGCTCCTTTCTTTTTTATTTAAGCCGACTGGTCGTATTTGTCAGAGGATGTGTGTGCATGATGACACAGTCTTTCGCTACTCCCAACAGAGATAGCCACAATTGAACACATCCATCGCATAACAGTACTGGACAGAAAAACAACCTTTCGTGGACAGCGGTGACCTTAGCATTTCGTCCTGTGCTAAAGATCAACATCTCAGTTGATCTAATTACTAACAACGACATATTTCATTTTCGCCATTTTTAAATGTCACCGCCGTGAAAAACAGATTATAATAATGAGATGGATTAATGTCCGTTGAATCCTACTTTCACTTTCATCAGTATTATTTTCATCTCTATTTATTTGCAGACACGTCATCGTACCTTTATCACAGGTTTTATTTGTCAATGTATTAATCGGTCGGTTGGTCTGCCACGATTAAGATTGAAGTAGTCTTTTTATCGATGAACACAAAAATTTAATTGATGCAGCTTATTTTACATACATCCAATATTCTATATGCAAAATAGTGTCGGTTGGTCACGCTTAAGGTTGAAAAATTCTTTTCGCTGGTTGTCACGGTTAAGCGTGGAAAAGTATTACTTAAGTCTGTCACGTTTGAGTTTCGAATAGCATTTTAACCAAAAAGCGTGCTGATTTATTGGACGCATATTTACTTACAATTTTACGGTTTCAGTTTTTTTTTTATTCCATGTAGTATTTTTCTATCTTTTCATGTTGCTTTTGTTGCTATTCCTATATAGCCGATTAGCGTTTGTAGTTTTTGTTAATTCAAATGTACTTTTTTAATATTGCAGGTGTTTTCATTATTGTTATCCGGCCATCACCTTGATTCCAATTTCCTCTATTTTCGAATTGTTTCGATGTTGTTTCTTGTGTTCCTACTATTATTGGTGTTACCCTGACTTTCTTCGCCTTCATATCCCTTCCAATTCCTTATCTAGTTCCATGTATTTGCTTCGCTTCTCTTTCTCTTTGATAGTTACTCTGTGGCTGCTGGAATGGCGAAATCTGCGATCTTGCAAGACTTTAACTTCTTGTTAACTAGTATGACATCTGGTCTTTTTGATTAGATTGGTTTATCTATTTTTACCTCCATGTCCTATATGATTTTGTGATTTCCGTTTTTTTAAGAAATACTGCCGGCTTGTCATTGTGCCATTTGTTTGGGTGTTCAAGATGCAGTTGTTTGCATATTTTCAGCGTACAGCCTTCCTCATCTGATCATGTCTATTCTTATATTGAGGAGTAGGTGCTAGTTTGTTACATTCATTTATAATGTTGTTTATTATTTTGTTTCCTTGTCCACAGAGTCTACATTTACTGTTTTCTTGTGCCTTGCAGATCTTTGCTTTGCTATAGTTAGGTCTAATCGCGTTATCTTGTGTGGCTGTTGTTAGGGATCCGGTTTCTCTATTTGGCTGCCATTTTAGGGATCATATCAAAGTGTTTTCATGCGTCTCATCTTTTGTCATATTTATCAATCATCCGTGCAGCAGTTTTCAATTTTTTTGTCTTACGCCACTGTTCTCTACTTTGTAGATTTTTCAATGGCTCTTGCTGCGGTGATTAGCCTTTTTTTACGTGTTACATATTTTTCTAATTCTTCTTGTATCATTCACACAGTCTTTATACAAAGCAGTACACTTCCTAAGTCTTTTATTTTCACATTGAGTTGGTCAGCATCATGCTTTGGGTGTAGTGCACTGTGCAAGTTCTTGGTCTGCCGATCGAGATGCCTCTTGTTCTTCTTTAGTCCGGCCTATAAACGGTTCGAATTCTTTCCATCTTCCTTGACTCTTAGAATATGAGGTGTTGTGACAGCCCATGTCAACACATCAATTTTAAAGCGGGAGTGGGGGGGGGGGGTTCAACCATCAATTTTACAATTTTGCAGTTTCAGTTTGCTTGATTGAATTTTTGTTTTTAATTCTGTTGCTTTTTCTATATTACCGGTTAGCATTTGTCATTCATGCAAATTATTATTGGCTCACAAGAAGCTTTCACACAGGTCATCAAAGATCTCTCCTTGAAAACAGCCTGTGGTGTTCTCTGGAAGCTGAGTGACAACAAGTCTCTCCAAATTTCCAGTACTCTCCACCTCTTTCGATAATATTTGCAAATAAATTTACATTATCGCACCAGCTGCTTGCCATTGATTTCTCGTTGGCAGCGGCTATTGGTCCTCACTAAAATTTGAGTGGCAATAAGCCTCCCCAAGGTCCCAGTTCTCTGTGCACTTATCCAACGGAGGCCTGGTACTCACTAGGAGTTTTCATACAAGGCATTATGAGTCATTGCTTACCGATAATAACCAGTGGTCTCCCTTGAGTCAGAGTCCAACAAGGTCTACCAAAAATTCCAAATTTCTCCACTTCTTTTAATAATCATTTTCTCTCATGGAAACAAACATTTACTATTGATTTAACTTCTTGGCCTTTCACGACTATTTTATGTAGTATCAGTCGAGGTTGATGTCACTACATATGAGTTTTATTTTTGATGGGGGGGATGTTTACTAGGATTCTGGCAAGTTCATTTGCCTTGTTTTTGTTTCATGTTATTTATAAATGTTTTGTTCGTTTTACTTTTTTTTAATTATCTGTGACAGATTAGCGTTCGTTCGGTTACCTAGGTTGGCTTCCGCACTCGGGTAATTTACTAAATATTTCGACTGTTTTCATCATTGGCGTTGTTTATTATTAGTATTATTATTATTATTATTAGTAGTAGTAGTAGTAGTAGTAGTAGTAGTAGTAGTAGTAGTAGTAGTAGTAGTAGATAGCCAGATTGTAAAACTAAAAAATGAGTGTATCGGAGTCTGTAGACGTGCCGTTATGGAAACTCATATAGTTCTATAGTTCTATAGTAATACGCATACTTGGACACGATAATAATGAAAAAGGAAAGTACTTGTTGTTTTCAATGAAGAATCGGTAAATCTCCACCCTTCCACACGAGGCACGGTTGAACAAAGCGAACTGTGAATTGCAATATGGCGTCTAATAAAATCGTAAACAATATCCAAATCGAATCAATAGAAACGATATTGTTGCAACAATCCTCTCCAGTATCAAAAGTGGTGCCAGAAAAAGACTGGACACATCTAGCAGAAATCCTTTTGAAACGAAACGGACAATGATGTGTTAGGCACAATGGGAATCACTAGTCATTTCAAGAATTGAAAACCCTTAAGGGTAATTATAGATAATGTTAATTAATTTAATTTTTAATTTATTCCTTGTATTATATTGGCAAAATGTAATATGTGTTCTATCTACGAGCATCGCATCATCCTTACAATATAATTTTATAGTATACAAAAGACAATTTACATCAATATTTTAATTTCTATTTTTTAATTTTATTTAATTTTAAAAACAATTCTAATCGTTTGCTTCTATCGAATCTATTTCATTTCCTGGTTTACATAGTTACAATGCCATTTTAGCGTTTTATCAGTAATATGCTTTTCCTTTTAAAATTTGAATATGATGAACGTTAGATGTGCATTTGCAAATAAATATAATACATATAAATAATACAATTTAAATATGATATATATAAATAATATAATTTAAATATAATACATATAAATAATTTAATTTATATATAATACATATAATAATTTAAATATAACACATATAAATAATATAATTTAAATATAATACATATAAATAAATATAATTTAAATATAATACATATAAATAATATAATTTAAATACAATACACATAAATAATATAATTTAAATATAATACATATAAATAATATGATTTAAATATAATACATATAAATAATATAATTTAAATATAATACATATAAATAATATAATTTAAATATAATACACATAAATAATATAATTTAAATATAATACACATAAATAATATAATTTAAATATAATGCATATAAATAATATAATTTAAATATAATACATATAAATAATATAATTTAAATATAATACATATAAATAATATAATTTAAATATAATACATATAAATAATATAATTTAAATATAATAAATATAAATAATATAATTTAAATATAATACATATAAATAATATAATTTAAATATAATGCATATAAATAATATAATTTAAATATAATACGTATAAATAATATAATTTAAATATAATACATATAAACAAATATAATACATATAAATACAAATAAATATAATAAATATAAATAATATAATTTTAATATAATACATATAAATAATATAATTTAAATATAATACATATAATAAATATGATACATATAAATACAAATAAATATAATACATATAAATAATATAATTTAAATATTACATATAAATAATATAATTTAAATATAATTCGTATAAATAATATAAATTAAATATAATACATATAAATAAGATATAATACATATAAATACAAATAAATATAATAAATATAAGCAATATAATTTAAATCTAATGCATATAAATAAATATAATACATATAAATACAAATAAATATAATACATATAAATCCACAGAAAATATGCATAAAATTTGTTTTTTCTACTATTAGTCAATTTTTGCTATTGTAGATAATTCGACGTTTTCTTTTAATGATTCTAAAAATATCTTTTTGTACTGATAATTCTGCTGAATTAGGACATATGCACTCGAAGATTTATAGATTTCTGTTAATCTTATTCGAATTGTTTTATGTGAATTACCAACCTATTACAGGCTTTTGCACATTTGAAAATAGTATATATTTTACTGTGGCATCACATGAAAACGTCTATCCAATCATCCATATGTCATTCTATTTTTCAACATTTACTATTCATAGCTTCCATCTCACCTATAAAGTAAATATTTTATTCTGAATAGCCATTTTTTGTGCAACGTGTAACCATGTTCTTTAGACAAATGTAATTCTATTTAATTCCTTTCAGAAAATACTTACCTAGATAAGAAGATTGTTACACCGAGGACACTTTTTGATATAATGATCTAAACATCACATTAATTCCTGGATTTGTCGATCTATTTCCTCGTTCATATATAAACTTATATGCGTTTAAAACAGCTACTGAACTGTTTATTCTTTAAATTACTTGTATATCAAAAGAGTATGAAAAATCATTTTATTTCGGACATCCAATTACAATACTGTTTTAGAAAGTAATACAAGACGCTGCTTATTAATCAGGAAGAAAGGATTTCTTTTCATTGCCTTAAAAAAATTTTTAAAACAAATCCGATGTTTTTTTTAATACACTTTAAGGTAAACAGTGCAGATGATACTTCTGTTATAGTTAATTAACTACTTACAATAAATTATTTTTAACACTTAATATATTTATTTTAAAATTAATTAAATTCGAAGTAGATAAATATCGAAATTCACTGAAACGCTACAGATACTATATATTCATGCTATAGTTTTCTAAATAGTCACTTCAATTACAGAGTAATTTTCTTGGAAATTTTCCACCTTCTATTTCTGTTATTTACCTTTGGTGCGCTATATATTACATTTTCATCTACTGTTGCAGTATGAACGTTTTTAGTGTGAAAAATTAGCGTGTATAAGAAATAAGAATTTAGGATTCTTTGCGACGTGTTCGTTTTTCGTGTACTAAATTGTCTTTCTAGATCCTTAAGATAGAATTTAAGACGTTCAAGCCGCACAGAAACTGGTTATCCGATTTTGAATTGCAATATGAAATAAAATAAATTAAACAAAGACGGATAAACTAAACTCTTCTTTAATAAATTTAAACATTTGACAGTACAAATTTATAAACCCGCAACTAATACGTTATGTTTTCTTTTATTTATAACTTGAAAATATATATTTTAGCAAATTTTAAATCCGAAAATAAATAATTATTTGTAGTTTCCATAGTTTCTTGCGTTCACTCAATGTCTGAGAGCAACGCCTATTTATAAGCAACGCTAGTTATTTATATTGTAGTTAGCTATTAAATAATGTTTTAGCAACATTTTAATCAACAGTGGTACTTTGGGTCAATTTAAAGTACACTTATAGTTTTTGTTTCATTTGTTATTTCTTCTCTCATTCATTATTGATTTAAATCTTTAGTTTATTATTCATTCTTTCTTGAATAATTCTTTTTTTTATTTCTATTTCATTTTCCTTGGTTTGATATCAGTCCTCTTTTTTATCTTTCTTTTGTATCCTTTTCTTTTCCTCCTTTTTTCTTTTTGTCCTCCATATTGCTGCATAATAATTTAAGAAAACAGACATACAAGTAGAAAGTGAAATTGAATTTTAACCATAGGTATCAATTTTTACTTTAAATTAAAAGATTTATTTACACTTATTTTTCAAAAGAAATCAAACGGAAAGATCATTTGTGTCGATATGACCTAAAGGTTTTGATCCCTCTTTCGAAGATATACGCCTAAAGAGTATAGTAGCTTTGTTGAGCCAGTAACTAACTGGAAATGTCTTCTTTTTCTTTCCAGTTTTCCTCTACGCATTTTCTGTTTTTTTGTTTGCTTGTTTTGTTTTGTTTTCTTTTCTTTTCTTTTATGTTCGTGTCTTCCATCATTTATACTATCGGCCATGTTGAAAAGTTATCGTCTAGATAGCACGCTAAGCGAAACAGTTGATCGTTGCAATTGATCTGACTCGTGACAGTTATGTTCAAAGTGAATCGCTCATGAACGACTAACGTCATAGCAACATCAACCAATGAACAATTGACTATGTCGTTTCATCATATATCAATCAAATATCGTCAAATGTCGTATTTCTCTTTGTTGATGATACACATCAACTTTATCTGTGGTGATATATTGACATTCAAGAAAATGAAATGTGTATTAACCAATGCGTCTTTATGAAATTGTATACTAGCTGGAATACCTATCTATGCCTAGAAAAAGCACATAATTTTTTTATGTTCAGAATTCTAATTATCTACAGCGATTACATAGATGAAATTTTTTGTTTTATATTTTTCCTGTGTGACAATCTCTCGGTCCTCGCTTTTTTTATGTTTGCCAAAATGATATTTCTGAACATATAGATTCCGTTTCCCCCGATGTATTTGCTGAAAAAATTACATTTTCATATTAAAAAATTAAGTATATTTTTATATATAATTTAATTTTACATACTTTACATATAGATTCATTCTTGATAAAAATATCCCGACATATAAACAGCGGAGGAACACACACCCATCTAGCATCACTAGGGCTGGGTCAAAACTTTTGTCGAATAGTCGTCACTTTTCCAACGTCTCACACGTCAAATCTTCTGTTGCAGGAGTGTATTGTTATATTGTGGAGGTAAAATTTAAAGGGATGGAAAAAATACTTCAACCTTTTTCGTACGTGACATAATTGATATGTCCGGACGTCTGTTTTTCTACATCTCTGCAAATGAGTGTTAAAAAGGGGATTAGTTATGTATTTCTTGTGTGACATCGTTGAGTCCATCTCTACGGCCCTCTATTCATATATCACTTTCCGAATCTGCTTTATTTTGGATTCCTTTCTAATGGGTGCATTTTTGACGTTATGTCCGTTTGTTAAACTAAAGTATATCTTCAATTTAAATTTTATATACATTATACATAAACAAGGGAAAGGTTATCGATAGAATATGGATGCTTAACCTCGTCTCTAGAGAAAACCAAAAGTCTTCAACATGCCCTTTACAATTTATTCTTGTCGGATTTTGTTATGTTATTCTTATTGCTTTACTAACGTTTTATTGCCTTCTAGCCCTCCTACGCATCTCTTTTTATCCACGTTACTCATCCGGAATCTGCTGACTTATGTTGCGGGGAGTATATTTTAACTTTTCGTAAAGCATTCAATGTTCACATCAGACTAGTCTGACACAAAGTCGTTCAACAATCTACATTCTTCCTCTCCGTAAAAGGATATTGGCTCGCCTTGAACCTTGCCAAGCAGTTTTATTTAAAATTAAATATTTACAGATGCAAATAAATATAAATGTGTAAATACTTACCTTCAAAAAGGAAAGTAATTATTAATGAGTGCATTTTATTTGATTGCTAATAAAATGATTCTGTGTTGACAAAATCAATGGTTACATGGTTATAAGTAAGTATAAGTGGGTACAAAATATATGCGTTCTGAAAATTTAAATAGTCGATTTACTTGTCGTGTACTTCTATGCAAATGTTATACTAACTGCAGCTTATGTTGATAAACTATTTTTACTAGTATTAATTAATATTATTAGTAGTAGTTTACTCACTCCGGTCGTGTATTTTTACTACTATATATAATGTAAGTTTTGAATTTGCTTATGAATAGCTACTCGTAACAATTCCTTGTTAACCTACGCTCTCCACTCCCAACAAAAAGCAGATGCATATCAAAGAAGATAGTCGCATAACAACAAAACGTATACTACACTACCCTCCAAAGTAGGTAGTTTCGTGATGAACTAACAGATACTAGCTTAAAAACGGAGGTAACGCTCAAGAGAATTTTGCTATGGCAACAGAACTACTTTCTACTATACTCCGCTACTTTTTACTATACTCCGCTCACCTCCATCGAATTGAATATTGAAACATATTACAATAGTACATTAACAGAAGTAATGATATAGTTTTGATTTCAGACGGACAAATATCGAACATCAGTTAGTTATCTGTTATTATGTTCTCGGGATAATATCATCGCTTTTTTTTTAAATATTCTTTATTGAATTAATATTTTTCCTTAATCCCTTCACCTCAAAAAATAAATAGAATAAAAAATAAAAATGTATCATTAAAGAACAAAATATAAAGATTTACGTTTTAATTAGTTTAATTACTTTCCAAACAATCGGATGTTTGATGTCATCCTCGGAAATGCAAATAGAATTAATTTCAAGGAAGGAAAGGATTTAAACCATACGGAAATGTCTTTTACACGTTACCAATAGAATTTAGGATTAAAAATAATTTGACAAGCAGCTTTTCCTTCAAATACACTAAACTGAATAATTTCAAAGAAACTGTCAAAAACAGTTAAAATCCATGTTAGAAGAAACAATTAATAAATACCAATAAAACTGATGCGGATTTTAACTGGTGTTTTAGTTTCCTTCATATTAATTGAATAACCTGAGCATTTAAATAGATTTAATCAAAATAGAATGTAGTCAGTTTATAAAGAATTCGCTTCTTTTATTGCAACCTTTATTCCAGGTCATATGAAATTCGACGACACAAGTGAAAAGATAAACTTGTTCATTTTGTTTATCAAATCTTATTTAATACACACACACACATACACACACACACATACATACACATATATATATGTATATATATATATATATATATATATATATATATATATATATGTATATATAAGAACAAGCTGTTAATAAAACATGTTAAAAAACACTTTGAAAAAGAGTTAAAAACATATTTAATTTTAAAAAAGGAAACACTAAATAAATGGATAGTCCTTAATCTGCAGAGTTTCGAAGAAATATTTTCCTTCTCATCAGAGCGTATGATTTAGCAAAATGCGGGAAAATCCAAAGATGCAGAATCCAAGAAAGTTAGTTAAATTTCCATTCGCATAAGTAAAATCCAAGGGAACCGCGTAAATGGAAAATGATCCAAAGAAATCCAAAAGGCAGAAATCTGTGGAATAATTCACAAACAGGTACAAGGAAATGGGAAAGAATTCCAATATATTATTAAAAGAAAGATAAAATGCGCGTAAAAAAGAATTAGAATATATATATATAGTCTTTGAAGTTTTTAACATTTGAAACTATACAAAAAATTATTTTTTATCATTCGTTTAAAAAAAAAAAAAAAATCCAGTCAGTAAGTCATTTAATCACCTGCAATCACTGCATCAACTCTCAAATTTACTATAATACCATTTTTTTTATTTTTCAAGGGATCATCAGTTGTCATCAGTTGTTATATATATATATATATATATATATATATATATATATATATATATATATATATATATATATATATATATATATATATATATATGAATGACCAAGAAGTCACTCGGAGTTCGCTCAGGGATTTATAACTCGAAAAGAATCTTTATTTATTATGGTATTTAAACATATTGGAGATTTTTTTGCAAACAAAGAATAAAACTAAAAAATATTTTAATGGTTTGAATTTTAGTCTCTTACCGATTTGTTCTTGTAGGCGTATAACAAAGCAAAAGTTTACATCAACGTGACTGAAGCCCTACAGGACATAAAATAGAACACCAGATATGAAATCGAGGAATTAAATCGTGATCGAATAATCCTACAACTCGTCATGGATAATATTTTGCAAAAAGCACAAAATTTGCTAGGCTTTAAATGGAAACTATTTAAAACGATTTATTTTCACAAAAAATCTCCATCATATTATTTTTAAATTCCATTAAGGCACCATGAAAAATAAAGCATATATTCAAATAGAAAATTCCTTGGTGATATCTTGGCCACTATATATATGTACAGGGTGAACCCGGTGTTTGAGAATATTTATTACATTTTTAAGGATAATAAAAATACAAACAGCAACACATCTGTAATTAAATAAACAGCATTGGTAGATAAACGATACTCTTATGTCATAATTTCATTCGATGAGATCTCCCTCCGTTTCAATGACAGCTTCTATTCGAGACCTAAACCTTTGGCATGCGCGTATAAGATGGTCACGATGCTGTCCATTACTCTGACTATAGAAACTTCCATACAATTCTAGGTGTTGTGAGGATGTCTTCCTCAACAATATCCTACAAGTAATAATCCAACGGATTAAGGTCTAAATTTTTTTTTGTTCAGCAGGAGGTTTTAATTTATGTAAAAGTCTTTTAGATCTAACTAAACATTTTTCTTTGGTGATCTCGAACATAAACTGACCTCTCTTCATCACATATGACTTGTATCGAAGCTGCTCATGAACAGCTCTTCGAACTGTGGTTTCGGAGATACTGAGGTCATTTGCAATTGACTTCATTAACTTCTGGAGACTCTCATCAATGATATTCTGAACTTGTTGAATAAATTCGTTTATTCTAATGCCGTCAGGGCGTTACTGGTGCTTTTTACCTTTTGAAACAGTAGAAACTGGCCATTATTATCTTCTAACTTTTTGCGAACTTTAAAAACAAAGGATCAAGCGACTTTAATAAACGGTGCAATTTAAAAATCGATGTGTTTTGCCATAATTGCAACTATTACAGCATGTCTTTTCAATTTCTGTGTTAGATTTTATCCCGTAATTGATTGTCTGTGAAAAAGTGAAAGTTAATATGCAGGAAAGAATTGGTAAAATAAGTGATGTTATCAAACAGCAGACGCACCCTGCATATACATACATACATACATATATATACATATATATATGCATACATATATATATACATACATATATATATATATACATACATATACTTAATTTACTCACATAAAATTAATATACGAAAGTATACATTTATGCGTAAACTTTAAGTATTTACTTCAAAAATAATACTTCGCATAAGCCTGAAGAGTCCTAGAGTGGATGAAACGCGGAATATTCAGTGTAGCTTAATCGCCATATATATTTTATAAATTACTATATATATATATATGCGCTAGTCAATAGGTTAATGATGTGATATATTCAAAAGATCCTCAATAGACTTTCAAATATTCAAATATTAAACCAGGTAGATTTTGTCCAATCATCTGTTAGTAAGCTCTGTATATTGCTTCGTCATTTACTTACGTTTGAAATAATATATTTTTCCGTGTTCGTTCGTCTCTGCTTATCTGTTACTTGGCCCAACATTCGTTCAGTTTTAAGTTTGAAATAGCATTTCCAATGCTAAACACTATTTACGAATTATTATTATTCCCAAAGCTTCATGAAATGTTAATGAGATGTTCTTACCTTAATTGGCACGCGCGGATAGTCAAATACAAATTCGTTTGGGAATTTGTATAATTGATCTTCCTTCTCTTCAATTCAATTGTTACCCTTTTATGAAAACTGTAAAATTGACAAATTAACTAAATGCTAACAATTTCTTAATTATCAGTAATTGAATTAAATGTTTATGATTGGAAAAGGTTGGACAATTCAGAATGGCTACTCTTATTGAACATTTATATTTCGGGGAAGAAATTACAAAAATTCATGTTATTTGAAGGTTGCTTAAAACTATCTTAGAACGTCGTGATGCCCAATATGCCAATTTTAAAATATTTCATATATTTTTTATCACACATGTTAAACTTTTTTTTTTAATCTTTTATTTTGTTATTCATGAAATGTTAAACTTTAAAACATTTCTTTTCTGTTTAAAAAAATTACTAAGATTTCAATAAAACACTTAAAGTTTACAACGAAATGATCTACATTTAACTATGGAAAGATGCTTACTTAATTTTTCAATGTTTCTATATCCTTTAAACGCACATTATATATCGAAAAACGCTCTATTGATCCTTTAGCATGAATATATATATATATATATATATATTGGGTGGAGCACTATCGTAAACGTATCTCGACCGCTTCTTAATTGGCTTTAATGCAAGGCTCGCTGTTTGTTTGTTTGTAAAAAAAACAAGCAGCTCGAGCACTATAAGGGTGCTGGGCGAGTGGCTAATTAAATGGTATATTAAAGGGGGTCATTTGCGAACACCGATTCCATGGGCCGGGGGTTAGAACCATCGACTATCAACTCGATGATTATAGGCTCAATACTGTCTAAACGCAATGATGAGCTGTGATGCAGCGAAACAGTACTGTATGTATATGACTATATACACACACACACACACACACACACATATATATATATATATATATATATATATATATATATATATATATATATACGAAGTTTTTAATTATTTGCTCACGGTGCTCTTAACTTTAGTACCGTTGATGATTTCTCCTATGCTTCTTTGAATAATTGTCCTTACATCGTTCCGATGAAAGATGATTCCAAGATATTGGCGGCTTGTTTGCTTTTTTTTACTTTTCCATGTGCTTAACGTCTTGTCTAAAATATGCTTTTCTGTACATATCATACATCTTACTATGCATTTCTTATGGCGCGTAGTTTTTAACAGCTAAATATTTGATGATCAGACCCTATTTTGGTTTACCGTCATTTGGAGGAGCTAAAAGATTGAAATAATGTGTTTATTATAATAATTCTGAAAACTTTAGTGTGTTCATTTATGGAAGAAATATTTTCAATAAAATTCACCGTAATTCTTCAACTACCCTTGCATATATGCACATGCTATTTAGAAAAAAGATGGTATGTTTGGGAATATACTGGGGACGAATTTACTGCAAAGATAAAGCTATCAAAATGTCATCATAGGTAAAGCTTTCACATGGGCATATAATAGCATTTTCATATACTTAGAGGGAAGACTTTGTTACAAGTTTCGTTTCATTGGTTTACTCGGTAATGTATTAAAATAAATATAGAAATTGTAATTTGCGATTTAATTTTAAAACACTGTTGGTGTTCGGGGCAATCGTTTCTCAGATTTGGCTAAACTTTTTACTTAGCAAAGCATTTCACTGGGCATAGTTCCTTTATATAATTTCGGTGTTATCCGTAAGCCATGGGTGGTGACCTAAGTGTTTCAGAAAGTGGCCATTAAAAATGATGATCAGAACTTTAATAATTCAACTTACTATTTTTCGAAGCTTATAACTACTTGAAAAATGTATTTCAAACCCTAATTTATTTTTCAATTAAAGGAGCAAAGATCAATTTTTTAAAAAACAACAGGTTTAATAACAAATTATTCAATATTAGTTTTTTTAAGCGATTTTCTTTAAAAAAATATAAAGAAAATCAACATATTTTGACTTGCTTATAAATATATATATATATATATATATATATATATATATATATGTATATATATATAAATACCAAAAAATCACTTACTTAAAAATATATACTATTAAATGGGTAGTTCCATTCTTCATTGTTAAGAATTTATCCATATTTATATTTTAAATTCCATGTATTTTTTAAATAAAAGGATCTTTTTAAAGCGAGGATCGTAGAAAATCGCATTTTCGCAACGTGTTTTGCGCGAAGCTGTAAAGAGCTGCTGCTGCTGCTGCTGCTAAAATGAAATTTATGAGAAACGGATTCGTCCAAGGGACATAAATAATGTCTCGTTTTTATTGTGTGTGTTAACCAAAATTAGTATTAAAAAAGGAAACGCCAATTCACTTATAAGTTTTTCCCCTAGAACAAAAAATCCGCTTCATCGATTTCTTAAAAATTCTTTTAATGAAATACACGAGTTTTAGATTGATATATTTTAATACTTCTTTATCGACTAATTTTTTTTAAATATCTAAGAAAAGAAAACATTCAATGAAATACAATAATTTGCCGTCAGCGTCTGGTATTTACTTGACGATGTAAGCATAACATGAGCTTTCATAAAAAAACTCAACGTGGTTTAAAAAAAAAAAGGTTTTTCATTTTGGACTTTACAGGTAAATTTCCAAAAAACTATTCTTTTTTTGTTGTTTTAAATGAGAATATTTTCTTTATTTATCTTTTATCTTCAATTTGTGATATATAAAACTTTGGCACATAAATTAATTATTAAAATTTTAATAGACATTTCAAAATGGGGGGGTGAATTTGAAAAATAAACGTTTCTCTAATATTATATTTGTTTTATTAGAAAGAGCATAAAATTTCACATTGACCCTGAAAATATCGTAAAAATTGAACCAATAGGAAAAGTTTTATAGATTTTTAAAGTGTAAAAATTGAAAAATATTTAACTCGTAAAATTCTATTGATTCTAATACGTAAAAAAGTGGCTGCATGAAGGCACGCCGGTATTTTGTAAACATTTTGTAAACACTGTTTTTTTTTAAATAAAAAATAATATTTCTATTATTTTTTAAACATTTAATAGTTTATTTTGGAAGTATATTTCATCCAGAAAATAAACAACCCACTTTAAAAAGACAAATTACGAGTTTTTTGTATTTTATTCGCAGTTTTCTGTTAGGGGTGCCAAAAATTCCTCCAAATTTCTCATACACCTAGTGGTGACCCGTGATACTTTATGGGCAGGGAGGGATCCTAGTGGTTGAGCCTTTCTTTCACTTCAGCCTTTATTTCGGCTAAATCGGAGATCGAAAAGATTGAGTCTGATAGATCGTATGATGACACCATATAGGTATAAGTCTATCTGCAATCATATTATTAAATCTAATTCTTCAAAATATCAAAACCTTATTTCCCCTTATTTTTTCACCGAAGTAAATACTAGAAAGTAAATTTAGCGAAAGTTAGTTAGTAAAGAAATTGAGAACATAATTTTCCTCTTCCCAATTAACCATTTTCATATGTTGTAGTATATCTTTTGTTTTTGTCTCTTGGTCTAACTGGATTCCAGGACAAGAATTTATCGAGTCTGGTGAAGTATCTAGCTTCGTGCTATTACTTGAGATAGCATCACTTGGAGAAACTGCATCATTTATCCTAAAAGCTAATGTGGTTTAGAAAGGCGATCTTATTTGGGCTGCGAATAATATGTGATGTTAAATATTTGGGCAGAGTGTAGTACTATGGAAAAGTATTCTCATGCTAGGTTGTCCTGCAAAAACCCTGTACAGATAGAACTTAGACACTCGAGGATAGTGTCTCGTAGGCATTCAAGTTCTCTCTAGTAGGCGTTCAAGTCCTCTCATACATATATATGTAAGCCTATGTTCAAATATATGTGAAAAGCCGTGCGCTATGTAGCCTTAATCGTTATTTGTCATCATTGCTTCGTTGATTTCTCTGCCATGAAGCGTATGCATCCAACTTTCGTATAATCTCAACCACGGACGCAACTCACGCCCTTTCTCGATTATTGAGCGATGTGACGAACTATCTTCTAAGAAATGCCATGAAAGACCATGGGAAATGTCATCCTTCATGAATAACTACACATCATTTGTTTCTTCTGCTCGATTCATCTTAGCATTACGCCATTGTATAATGAAGAAGTGGAGTATGTATGTGTGTATCTTGAACTCAGAATATTATTCAAATGAGAGATTGCATCAAAGAATACTGGTTATTACATTTATCGACATGCATAAGTAAAATATAATAGAACAAGGAATAAACAGAAAAAAACATCAAAACAAAACGAATAAGCTTCCAATAAACAAGGGGCGAAGTATCGATGCGACCCTTACAATCTGTTAATCCTGATTTCTCTTATATATATATATATATATATATATATATATATATATATATATATATATATATATATATATACTAGCTGTACTCTGCCACGCGTTGCTGTGGCTCAAATTGGCGCAATGGAAAAAGTTCCAAAATGAGAAAAAGCATGTTTCTTATAGGTTTAAATTTCCATTTTGCATGGGTACACAGTTTTTGTTGTTCCATTTTCTTAGCTGATATAGAGATTTTCCGGTTTGGTGACTCTTGAATACGTAACATAAATTGTCCATGTGAAAAAAACACTCAGTGTGCAACTGTAAGGCCCACAATTGTAAAGATTGTTCCCTGTGCTTTGTTGATGGTTATTGCAAATGACAATAAAATCGGAAAGTGCAATTTCCTAAAGTGTAATGATGTATCCGGTGGAATCATAGGAATGCATAGGATGAAGGTATATTCATCTGTGAAAGGTCCTGTTAAGATTGTTGTTTCTATGATATTGTTTGTTAATTTTTTTTTTATTGCAATCTATGTGCTATTGCAAAGCTTGGATTGGTTTATATTTCACAACATGATAATTAGTACACCAAATTTCAGTTGCAATACATGCAGGTGGCATCCCTGGCAAATATAGCTGTTGGATAATTAACCACTTTATCTGCTTTCAAAACACTGTCGATGGATTTGTATTTGACTACCTCACTTGGAATATTACATTGAATAATAGCGTTAAGTTCATGGGCATCTTTGTATTGACCTGCAAGAATAGCTCATTCACTCAGTCAAATGAAATTCTTATAATTTGAATATCTGCAAAAACCTTTTAAACTAACTATTCTTTTGATGAAATAAAATTACAGAAATTACAGAAGTTAAAAGTCAAAGAATTTTGCCCTTAACTCTCATCAGCTGGCACTTTTTCGTACCCAATTTCCCACAAGTGATGCAAAGTTTTTGTGCGGATCGAACAGTCTTCAACTGGACATACATATTTTGAGTTAAGTTTAATGTTTTCACATGGAACAAAAAAGAAGAGCATTTGAGGCAAGCATTTATTTCATCTGCTGGTGTTGATTGAAGAATAACAGGTAACATTGTCTGAAATCTCCTGCAAGCAATATTACTGCATTTCCAAATGGTCTTACATTGCCATGCAAATCTTGCAAGGATCGACAAAGATCCTCAAGTGATTCATTCTAAACAATAAGTTTGCATTTTTGCAATATTTTTCCCCATATTGGATGTTTTGGAGATGTCGAACATGAGATTTTTGAAAAATTGAATGTTTTAAAGTAGAATAAATAATTCTTCTACTTGGTAGCAAGGTCGCAGGTATTCCTCATGCAGCAAGGGCTAAGGCTATGTCATTTTGTTACCAAATGGCTGCCAAAATCAATTTAATTAGAAAGGTTTTACCAGTTACTTCTGGTGCTGTTCAAGGTAGCAGTAATTTCCAAATAACTTCTATTCACAGTCAGTAAATTAGGTGACTAAAATAGGATTTATCCATGTTTTGACAATGCCTTATTAACTGTAATTAATTTAGAAGACTAAAATAGGATGAGGGATTAGAGATGGACAGATAGAGAGGAAGATATATAGATAGAAAAGAGAAAGTGAGAGGAAAATAGAGAAAGAGAAGGAGATAGAGAGATAAAGGGATTGATAGATAAATAGAGAGAGGGGGAGTGTTAGAAACAGAGAGAGATGAGACAGAGGAAAGGAGAGAGATAGAGGGAGTTAGAGAGAAAAAGGGGCTCAAAGAGAGATGGAGAGGGTGATATAGAGAGAAAGATAGACTGAGAGAGAGAAAGGGAGAGATGGATAGAGAGAAATATTAACATACACATACACACACACATAGAAGCGCGCGTGCACACAAGCACAGTTGTTCGAGTGATATTTACTTTTATTTAAATTAAGACAGAAAAATGAAATCAATTACTTAATAAGGAAGTAATGGAAATTAAAATGGAGGGCTTTCAAAAGAATTATCTTGTTTAGAAATACAAAGTCTATAATTTATTTTTTAATTTTTGGTTGAATTTGTCAATCGCGTGCACACACGAACATAAATACGTCGTAAGAAATCGTATTCATTTTTTTTAATACCATTATATTATTTGAAATATTACTTGTAATAATTAACAGAAGTATACTAGTAGGTTTTAGAGTTTTCTTATAACTATAGAACGAAGTACGAATTTAAATAAAACGAATTAAGTGAATAATTTGTATCTAATGATTTAATTTGGACAGCCATTTGAAAAGTTTGTATTAGTAAAGAATAGGGCGATTTTATTGCTTAAAAATTGAGATAAACTTTAAAACTAGCGCAATGCATGCAACAGAAAGAATTATTGGGTTGGATAAAACATGTAATATATTAGATCGATCGGAATTTCTTGTAAAAACACAAAGTGCGCAATGATTGACTAGTTAGAATCAAATATCGAGTTGTCAGATTAATTACTTTCGGAATTCTCCAACTAATTATTATATATCACATGTATAGCTTTAACGTAATTACTGAAATAAAGATTATATACGCAAAATATTTTATTTTGGTTTAAATATGGATAAGTCAGAAGGAATTATTTTAATTCACATAGTAACTATGGAAATGAAAGCGATTAAAATTTTAGGAACCTGCCGATCAACAGATTTTCAAATAAAAAAAAAAATATAAAAATACCACATAAAAAAATTATTACTTAAGTATATAAGAAAACAAAAAGTATAGGATCAAAAAGGCAGGCAATATATATGATTATTCTCGAAATAATAACGTATGGAATTTAAGATATCTTGGAAAATTTATTTCTTAAGGGATATACTTTCTGTCTCCATAGATTTATAGGCACTTATTTATTGAATTAATATTTAGATCGAGTCTTGTGTGTGATAGGAAAGTAACATATATGAATAAAGATGAGCACATGGCTTTCTAGTATATAGATGTTGGCCAATAGCCGATTAATATATCGGCCAACACCAGGATTTCTCAAATATATATTATTATGGTTAGCGCTGGCGACATATTGCGCAATTTAAAATATCAATCATTATATCTGTCTTTGTACAGTATATATATATATATATATATATATATATATATATATATTATATATATATATACACACACATTTATCTGTGTATGTAGTAAAAATAAACTAATAACCAAACGTTGTATGTAAAAGCATTACACGCACATACATAAATATAATAATCACGTCTTAGTCATGTTTTAATCACGTGAGCGAAAGAATACACTAGCATTGGCGCGCTGGTTATTATTAATATCCACTATTCGATGGCTGATTACTGACAAGCCTATCATTTGTCGGTGTTGTCTTGATGTCTCAGGCATCTGCATTGTCTGCCATTATAGAACAAAATGCATATCACCTCCTGATCAATGTCTACCATTTGATCGAACGTTCGATATCCCACCCCAATCGCCATGCCCGTGTCTATTTTCGGAAAGTTAATTTGACTTTAGATCGAACAGCATAATTCTTGTCACTGCCTCGCCTCTTATTGTCTCTAACTTTGGAAATATCAAACTCTCGCTTTCAATGTTTACAAGTTTTCACACGCACACACGCGCACACACACATACACACAAATATATATATATTTATATATATATATATTAACAATATACTGTCATGCATTTTTTCTATCTAAGCAAAGAATTTCTATTTTTTCTGAAGAGTTTATGCACGAAAAGAGAGAGTATTGATGTGATAATAACTATTTGCTTCAGCATACTGAAACGTATCTGTAAAAAATAAACCGAAATTTTAACATGCTGGAAAAGCTGTTTGGCATGAAAAATAAATATTTGGATCCAGGAATGTAACTATACTGTTATTCTTATATATATATATATATATATATATATATATATATATATATATATATATATATATATATATATATATATATATATACTAGAAGAAGTACCCGTCGTTGACTGGGTTCAAAAACAGCCTACGGAAAATGGACTATGATTGATGAAAGTATGATAGGTTATGAAAAGGAGAGGGTTGTAAAAGGGTAGGTGTTGATACTCAAAAATTTTACCCTAAGCAAAATATTATGAAACTAAAGATAATTTTCGCGAAAAAATATTTTTTATATCAACTTTGTTTCCATTCGTAGCCAAGAGTGACCAACAAAATGATGTTTCCTTACAAAGAGAAAATGTTATATATATAATAATATAAATATACAAGAAATAAATGTTACCATAGTTAATAAAAGTTACTTTTATGGCAGAAAATTTCATTGGTTTGTATTTTTAAGTAGTTTGTAAAAATTTTTTTTATTCACGAACTGGTTTAAAAAAATCAAAATGCGGCGACTTTGAAATAGAGAGCCTCGTTTTCAATTTGAAGGAGCGGCACCTGAGCATTCTGTGTTAACAATTTAAGAGAGTTCCTTGAACGTAAGGAATATGTATAAACATATTTTAATGTTTTCCGTTATTTTGTGCTTGAGGAATATTCGATTATGGCATGTGTAGTTTATATAAAAATTCATTTAAGTAGTTATCGCCTCAAATTTCGTTTTAATTTCGGTTCGCTGAAATTATTTCAAGTAAAAGCATTAAAAACTATTTCAAAACAAAAAAAAACATGAACTGAACTTTTATTGACTATGGTAACATTTATTTCTTGTATATTTATTTTTTCGGGTAGTCGTTTGTTGGCTTTTCTGCTAAACACTCTTACTAAATAATATCGACCAAATATCGAAAAACAAAGAAACAAAAACAGTTTTGAAAAATAATGAAGCTTTATTTACTTTAGTAAACTAACCCGAAACAGCAAAATGGGATATTAAAAAAGTAAACACGTAATTACTTAAGTTTTTTCAATCAAAGAATCGATATAAATATGAATAAGAAGAAAATGGCGCCCATTTCAAGCAGAACAGCTTCATTTCAGTTTTACAGTATTGAACGGTGTAGTATTGCGCCGAGGGATTCAGGGTTGTACTATTGTAATGTAAAGAACACGCAGAAAGGGCTGTAATCAACTGAATTCCTTCTAGTACACTGGCAAAAAAAGCTTAAACAGATATATAAATAAAAATAAAAAAGTTATGTAAATGTTTTTAAAAAGACACGTAATCACGTGAGGAGGATTTTTTCCTTCTTTTGACACGGTAACAAATAACATTCTTAGTTTTTATTATTCATCTCTTTATCTATTGTCAAAAGATTGCCACGTGCAAGCGGAGAAGGAAAAAAATAGAGTTATGCAAAGTTTGTGTCGAGAATTGTCTAAAGTTCCTACTTTGGGGGGGGGACTTCACTTTAATAAGAACGTGAATTTATGAGGTGAATTTATTCGACACAATATGATTCAACTCAAAAAAATAAATAAAAGCTAACTTGAATTAAGATTAAAGTTAAGGTGTTATTGTGGACCCTCATCCCTTTTAAAAAAGCTAGTTAAACTTTGTGACATATTTACATTCTATGGGGGTCAGGCGCGAACGAACACCCAATTATTTTATTATACCATATTTCTGAAACATAATTATCAAAGTATACTTACGCAAATTGATATAAAAAGTATTTGTTAAAGTTTGTGCCATATTTCCATGGAGTACAGGGGCGAACGCAAACCCCACAATTTTATTATACCGGTGGGGGGAAGAGGTGGCTGGTTACCTTTAATGCATCTAAAACCAAGCTCCTATCATTACATCATAAACGCTCTGATCCCCATATGGCATCGATTGAAATGAATGGCTTTCGTCTAGGGGAGGCTTCATGTTTTCATAAGCTTCTGGGTTTGACCTTTACTCCTGATCTGAAATGGAACACATACATCAAGTCGGTGGCCAAGGTCGCTGGGAAAATGGTGAGATCCTTCTACCGCTCCAGAAGATATCTCACTACTGATTCAATTCTCTATCTATATAAAAGCCAAGTACGTTCAAGGATGGAGTACTGCTGCCACATCTGGGCAGGAGCTGCTAAAAACAGCCTATCCTGCCTTGACAGAGTACAAAATAGACTTCGTGGCTTGGTGGGGGATTCCCTTTTCTCTTCCCTGCAACCCCTCTCCCACAGAAGAAACGTTGCGAGCCTGTCTCTGTTTTATCGTTATTTCCATGGCAAGTGCTCGTCTGAACTCCATTCTCTGGTCCCCCCTCGCCAATCTTTCACGAAAAACACCCAACTAGCTGAATCCACTGTCAATAATTTTCCCCACTCTTTATCCGTGCCTAAATCAAAACGTAGATTCCATGAACAAAGCTTCTTACTTAGAACTGCACGCCTGTGGAACTCCCTGCCGCTTGCCTGCCCCCCCCCCGACTTCAACCTAGATGTCTTCAAGTCTAACACAAACAAATTCCTGAGGAACCGACCCCTTAAGTAATGACATTTTATCAAATCTCCAATACTAATTATTACTACGGTACTATTCCATTAATTACTGTACACTCAATAACCCTTATCCCCGAGTGGCTTCTGGGCCTTGATAAGTGGTGACACCATGTAAAAAAACAAAAAAAAAATCCCTATTTAAGTTGAAACATACTTATCAAAGTATTCTTATGCACATCTATATCAAAAACCCTTGTAAACGTTTTCTTTTTCATTTTTTATTCCCATACTTTGGGGGCCAGTCGCGAACGCAGACCCCACAATTTTTATGAACCACCTTTCTGCCAGATCAAACATACCCATTCCTGATCCTCGATACATCTTCTATCATTATATGTTATCCGTTTTTTTTTTAAATAGTCAATATATATATATATATATATATATATATATATATATATATATATATATATATATATATATATATATATATATATATATATATATATATATATATATATATATATATATATATATATATATATATATATATATATATGGCATAATCGGGTTGACACACCGGTTCTCGTCAAATCACCGAAGTTAAGCAACGTTGTGCCTGGTTAGTATCAGATGGGTGACCATTTGGGAATTCTAGGCACAGTATGTGCTCTCCGCTTATCTCGGCATTTGTTTCCAGTAATCCTCTACTTCACTTAACACTGGTATTTAACAATGTCGACTCAGGAGAGGTGTGGTTGGGGATTGCGTACCTCCTGCCACAAAAAATTCACGCGCAAGCGACCCTTCGTGGGTATCCATAGTTTGTCCAAGCCTGAAGGAGTCTGCTTCTGCTTTATATATATATATATATATATATATATATATATAGAGAGAGAGAGAGAGAGAGAGAGGAGAGAGAAAGAGACATACAGCAAATAAAAGTAGTTCGATTAAAGCATTGTTTAATGTGGATATTAAATAAAATTAGGTTTATACGGCAGAACAATGCTGAGATGTAAATGATATACCTAAACTGAACCAGCTATGTAGTTTCACTTTTCATTATTTTGCATAAAGTCACACAAAATAGGAGTTCAAATTTCCTCGAAGACATTAGGTAACCATAATCGGTGACCTTCCCTCCTGATTTTTTATCAACTTGTCAAACTTCAATCTTTTCCGTGGTACTTGGGAATGCGAGGAAGTGAAATAACTGAAGCGGTCAGTAGAAGTATTCTGAATCCGTTTATGGTTTTATTCCACAGTTCAAGGAAAACTTTAGTTAACTTTCTATTAATCATTAAATTTCCGACTAATGTATATTTCGACCTCTGTTTCAGTAATCACTAGACTTCCGATATAGAAAAGGAAAAAATGATTTTCCGATTGAAAAACGCAGACCCATGGAACCAAAGAAATATTTTAATAAGATCGACATTTTTTTCAAATATAAAATATATGTTTTCAACTGTTCGGACTTTTAATCAGAATCAAAAGCTTAGATAGTGTAAGAGTGATGACTATATTTAACACTTTTTAAAATTGATATTATGCATGTACGTCAAAAGTTAAATATAGTATTTTCCGTTTACAATTAAAGGTTTAGCATCGTTATTAAACATCAGTTAGTAAACATTCCAAAATTTTCAGTTTCGTTGAAAAACTATTAAGGCTTCTAAGAGGGATAATATGTGCACTAATATCCAATAAAAAAATCAAATATATCAGATTTACATTAAATTTGATCCATAATCATTTGGCACAAATTAAGCAAGATTCTCAGAATTCCAACATCTTTTAAGACCTCATCATCTTTAACCTTAATTTTTGGAAATTTTCTAGGACCAAATTCATGTGCTAGATTTTGATCACAATTGAAATAAGAACTCTAGACATAAGGATTTTTATCCTTCTATAATAATCATATAATCTTTGTAAGTGTAAATGAAACTGGTGCAAAACTGTTCTATTTTGCGAATTAATTATTAATTTTGCGAGTGTTCTACTATACATATATATATATGTGTGTGTGTGTGTGTGTGTGTGTGTGTGCGCGCGCGTTTTATTTTTCCTATCTGTATTTCGTAATTTAATTCTCAATATCGCCCTATAAAATTTTAGTGGTATATCCGATGTAAAACATTCTTTCTTTTCTTGACTGTTACATATCAGAAAGTGGAAAACAAAAAAATATTAAATGAAAGTAATAAACTTCATTTGACATATTATTGTTATTGTTATTATTATTATTATTATTATTATTATTAGTAGTAGTAGTAGTAGTAGTAGTAGTAGTAGCTTGTTAATCTACGTTTGTTTCCTCAGGGCTTTTTCCGTATATTTAATAACACAAAATAGTTGCTAAAACATTCATTATTGGTGGGATTGATTTATTTTTAAAAAATCTATTTAAATTGTTCCAGTTAGACGATATTTTCAATTAACTCATCTCTTACAAAGTTTATGTCCCTCTCGCACTGGATCTTGTTTAACACCCCAATTCTTCATTTATACTCTCACTGTCTCTCTCTCTCTCTCTCTTTCACTACGGCCCCTTGTTGCTTTTATTTGCACCCAAAGATAAATAAACTAGCCATAAAAACGATTAGTAGAGTTCATTATAAACAAAAAAAAGTAAATCCTGAAATAGTAATAGTATTTATCTCATATGTTAAGTAAAGAAAGAAAAAGAGAATGAAAAAGAGAAGCTCATCGCGAACAGTAAAGGATTATATTTACTTATTTATTTATTTATGGACTATTATCCTCATCTTCTGGTTGTTATTTCACAACGTTTCAGCCAACTATTCCTCTGGCCTTCGTTAGGTGGTAAACATCAGGTGAAGATAGCGGTTTCAATCCTACCCAAAGCCGGACAGATGCTTAGTTGGCCAAAACATGATGAGACAACAACTATGATGATATAGTTAATAGACTCAACATTCCTATCCCGTCGTGGTTTAACACCTGACGAATGCCAGAGGAATTGTTGGCCGAAATATGAAACAGTAACTAAAAGATGAAGATAATAGTCTGCAAATAAAAATAAATAAATAAATATATAAATTATTAATCTCCAAAAGATTCCAATAATAAAAATAATAGAAAAAGATTAATTTAAATTTGTCTTCTGATCTTTACTGGTTTGTCAAATTGAATATTGAGTTGCCTAATTTCTTATATATAAATGTCCATATGTGTGTGCTATAGAAATCGATGTGTTAGCAGTCAGAATATTCAAATGTTTCAATATGGATAACACTTTTCGCGGAATATTAAAGACACCATCGTAATTTTCCTTCGATTTCATATCATCTGGACTCACTACGGACAATTGTCCTTTAAATATATAAAATTACAGAAATAAAAATGCAAAGAAACAAGTTATTTTAAGTAGTTATTTTTTGTTTTCATTTTATCTAACAAAAATAAATCAAATTAAAATTTATTGTTCATTTTATGCATGAATATCGAACAAAATCAAATGTTTAATCAGAAGGAAATATTGATTCGTCAGCTATCACATTCTAACTTAGAGTATCTGATCGACTAGTATGGTGTTCACGTCAAAGAGCAAGAATACTCACGTTTTTAGTGTGGTTATGCAGCAATAAAACATTAATTTCGAAGTTCAAACTCCGAACTGTTAGTCATCGTCGAGAGATGGTGTACTCCTGCCATCTCGGTTAGCTTCACAAATGCTAGAATCCAATAGATTATACACATTTTATTTGTCATCAGTAGCCTCAGGGTATTCAATTTATTTAATGAGGGGGTTTATCGCATTAACAAAGTGTGGAACTCCTTATTTCCTACATCAGTATACTTCTCTCTAAGAGGATATATATATATATATATATATATATATATATATATAGAGAGAGAGAGAGAGAGAGAGAGAGAGAGAGAGAAAGAGAAAGAGAGAAATAGATAGATAGACAGATAGATAGATAACGAGAAAAATAGAGATGAAAATTTCAAAAGGATTGTATAACTGGTTACGCCCAACAGTAGTCCTCGCCAGCGAAAGTCTTTGTTAAAACATTTCGTGTCCTGCTATTTCGCGCGAGGACTAATATGACAATCACAGGCACACTTTAACGCTGTATATGCAAGTGCTTTAGGCTTAGATTGAAACCCGAATGTATTCTTAACAATTCGATTTTACTCACTACTTCATCGATACAAGCTACGAAAGAAATGCTATTTTTTATATAAATAATATGAACAATCGAAGAGCGCTCTATTCGTTTATTACAAAGAGCTATGTATTATCGCTAATTACATCTCACATTACTCAAACCAAAAAGGGATGGGACATATATTGTTGCATCACAACCTTCTAGTCTGCTTAGACATATTTCAGGCTAAGAATAAAATCTGATCCTTTTGTTTTATCGACAGAGTTTTTATCAACTGCGTCATCATATATATATATATATATATATATATATATATATATATATATATATATATATATATATATATATATATATATATATATATACCATGAATGTATAGTGGACGCGTGACTGTTAAGAATTTATTGGTATATGGTAATGACGTTTTTCTTAAGAGATAGCCTTATTGCTTTTCTGGTGTCCGTTTTATACGAAATTTTAGTCCCAAAATAGTATCAATAGTTCCAGTTACTATGGTTATTTAATGCCTTTCTCCTTCTCTCTTGCTCGGAGATTGCCATTCGCAAACATATCCACTCACCCTCGTTCTCTTATCGGAACCTTTTATTGGATTGGTAAGGATGAGTCACTTCAATTTGGCCGATTTTTATATGGTCAAAAGTTGACTGGAAATATCAACAGTCCCGGATGTACGTTGCTTTTCTTTTCACACTTAAACTACGATCTTTGACCGCCTTTCTATGTCCGATAATTTTTCGGGCGGGGGGGGGGGTGATGTGTTAAAAATGTATCCACTACTCTAGAAAAAATCGGTGCTGTCCAGGAACCAAAACTTGAAATTTGTAAGTTTGAAATTGTGCTGAAATACTTGATTAAATATATTTTATTTTATTTTGTCCCTCTACTCCTCTCTCTCTCTCTCTCTCTCTCTCTCCCTTTTCTGAGCTTTGATTAAGACTACCATGAGGAATTCTGTTTAATTCCAACAGTTAACTTTCCTATCGTAAATATAAACATATATATATATATATATATATATATATATATATATATATATATATATATATATATATATATATATATTAGTGATAAGATGGCTCCAACATTTTTCCAGATTCCTAACACTACTATATATATATATATATATATATATATATATATATATATGTGTGTGTGTGTGTGTGTGTGTGTGTGTGTGTCTGTCTGTGTGTGTGTGTCTGTCTGTGTGTGTGTGTCTGTGTGTGTATGTGTGTGTATGTATTAGCAGGACCCGTGTACCGTCGTTGCCCGATGGAATTATGCCCCTCACATCACTTGTAAAAAAAAAACAATTTAACTACGTTTGTTAATAGAAGCCACTGCTGGCCTCGTAAAATAGCGACCAAAATGAATGTACCTTGGCGAAGTACCGATGTATTTCATATATATTTATATATTGAAGCGTACAGCTTCCAAATAATAGTCTTTTTTTAATATGATTTGTTCTGATAAAATACGAATTTTATAAAAAAAAAAAAAAAAGAAAGAAATATATTGCGGAAATAAGATTGTTGTGAAAAAAATACGTTCGTTTAATAAACTTCCGTATTTGTTTCTTTGTTGGCATAATAATTAAAAGAAAACCCAACTATTTGGGAGATAACCTTTTCAATTAATTTACGAGTTAGCATCTTAAATATAGCCATATAAACTTCCGCATTTTTTTGTTTTTCGGAATAATATTAAAAAAAAAACGCAATCGTGTTTTATATTTTGTAGGAAAAATCTTAATGTAAAAGACGCAAATATTTGGGAGCTAAACTCTTCACTATATAAATATATATGTAATGCGATTGTTTGAAAAATCACCAATGTACACGTAGTGTGTTTAATTTGATTTGTTTGTATTTTTTATGATAAATCTTAATAGAAAAGATGCAAATATTTAAGAGACAGTTTGCAATCACCAATGTACACGTAGTTTAGTTAATAATTTTAAATAAAAACTCGAGAAACTGTAAGTTCTTTTATGTTTTGGCGAAGAAATTTTCGTCGTCTTCGTGATAACAAATTAACAAATGCACTTACGTATTTTGTTAATTGTTTTTGTTGTTTGTTTTTTAACTTTTTAGGAGAAATTTTAATATAAAAGACGCAAATATTTGGTAGCTTGGAAATGACATATGCATAAAATGAACTTGATGGTGGGGGAAATAATATGTCTCTTAGTGACACCATATTTTTATGTTCAGTGGCATTTGCTTTGAAAACCAATAACTGGATTCCAGAATATGAGAATTTTCAGAACTCAGCCAATCACAATGGACGGACATTTGAAGAGAGAATTTATTATTTATGAAACGGAAATTGGACAGATTATGCTAGATCTACGTATCTATGGGCCTGTTACGATCGGTGTCATCATAGATTCTGTGGAAAATTTAGAATTAGTTCCGATGATAACTGGTAGAAGTGGGATGACTAAATATGTAGAAAGAAAAATAGAAACTCCTTCCTCTAAAGATGTTTCGATTGTTATGGTGTTGCTCGTAGGATGTAATGTAGCATTTTATTATCACGACTTAAATGATCTTAAATGGTGTTCGAAAGCTACATAAGATAGTGGCTATTAGCCTAGATGTATTGCATTTGTATGTAGCCTTTCTTGTTGCAAACCTACGATACTTTGTCCCAGAAGGAAATTTCTGCAGTCATTTTATTATTTAGTATATATATATATATATATATATATATATATATATATATATATATATATATATATATATATATTTTTACATGCAACATGTGATAGCATGTACGATGTGGTATCCTATTCCCATTAGTCGCCATTAACCCGGGGTGATAGTAAAGTTTTGGTGGCAAAGGCGGTATCGTCTCCATGAGGTTTTTTATGCAGCTTATTTGGAATTGTTAACATTTTATTATTCTATTTTATTACGAAAACAGTTGTCTGCTTTTGTTTTCTTATTACCATTTCATTTAATGCATCTGTCTGATCGATGACTAAAGCACCACTCTGGCAACACAAAAGTTTTGGTCACTGGACAGATTATAAAAACAATGCTTGTTCATATGTATAGATTTATATCGTCTTATTGAAACGCGTTTACTTTTGGTTGTTAATGATATTACGCATCATCAAAGATTGCCGCCTCAGATCACATACACACAAGGAATGATCATTTGTTACGAGTGTTTTATCTTTATTTATGTTTTGACCAAATCCAGCGTGATTGAAACACACCGAATACAGAGTATCTTAAACAAATAGTTCGATATGCTGCAGAATAGAAGTATTTCAACAAAAGTGATAATAAAACGTGCTTAGTTTTAATAATTATTGCAGTTTCACGGTATCACTGATCATCAAACATCTTCCTCATTGATATCAAGCAACACAATGATTTTTCAAATAATGCTAGTAGGGGCCACTTCTGATTGCTGGTGAGATTGTGAAGCTGCAATATTTTATTGGCCTTTTAATACCAACAAAAATATTAGTACAAACAAAAAGCAACAGAATACACAACATATTGTTAGAAATTATTTATTTCCATGTAAATATTGTTACGCCTCAAATCTGCTAGGGAAGGTGAAGAAAAAAACGATGACGCAACAATATGTATAAAAAAAATAGAAAATATAAAAATGGGAATAGAAAGGGTTTTTTTTGTTTTTTACGTGGGGGTCACCACTTATCAAGGCCCGGAGACCACTCAGGGATAAGGATTATTGGGTGTACAGTAATCAATGAGATAGTATTGTAGTAATCATTAGTATTGGAGATTTGATAGAGTGTCTTACTTAAGGGGGCGGTTTGCCAGGAATTTGTTTATGTTGGATTTGAAGACATCCAAGTTGTAGTCAGGTGGGAAACAGGCAAACGGAAGAGAGTTCCACAGTCGTGCATTTCTGAGAAAGAAGCTCTGTTCATGGAATCTACGTTTGGATTTCGGCACAGATAAAGAGTGGGAAAATTTATTGACAGTAGTTTCAGCCAGACGGGTGTTTCTCGTGAAAGATTGGCGACGAAAGATTGGAGCTCAGACGAGCACCTGCCATGGAAATAACGATAAAACAAAGACAGGCTTGCAACGTCCCTTCTGTGGGAGAGAGGCTGCAGGGAATAGAAAAGGGCATTCCCCACTAAACCACGAAGTCTATTTTGTACTCTGTCAAGGCAGGATAGACTGTTTTTAGCAACTCCTGCCCAGATGGTCAGCAGTACTCCATTCTTGGACGTACTTGGCTTTTATGCAGATAGAGAATTGCATCAGTAGTGAGATATCTTCTGGAGCGGTAGAAGGATCCCACCATTTTTGAGATACATATTCTCAAGACACCTGTGAATGTGTATAACGGCGGAACATATGGAAACAGCAAGACAAAACCAAATGGAAAATCAATAAAATTTTATTAATAAAATATAAGAAGAAAATTATCTAAAAAAGGGGTGGGTCAAAAAGTAAAAAGAATAATATATGTAAAGTGAAACTCTTACACTAATCGTCTATGTATGCCGAGTGAAGTGTATATCAAAGTAAATAGCTAAACAAATCCAAACAAAACATCAACCCGTCGACATATTAGAGAATGAGAATGGACGGAGTAAACTCACAATTCCTTTTTCTTTTTTACGTATCTGAGGGTTTTAACTATTCGTTCTGTATTGTCGATGGCCGGAAAATATTTTTCATTTACTTCTTCCTATTCTCTTTTCCTCTTTATTCCTTTCTTCTTTCGTGTTCTTCGTCGTCTTACTTGAAGACACAGCAACACTTTTCGCCGTGTTACTCTCAATTGTTGTCTGCCCAACTTCCGACTTTCGTCTGCCAATTGCCTCTCGATCAGCGCCTCTTCATCATTGTTGCCAGGCGATAAACATTTTTCTTTGGTAATTTTTTTATAAATAGTTTGATTTTGAAGTGATTTTATACGGTAGGTTTTCGTTTCTTTAATATCCTTCAGCTTACATATTTTGAGTAAAAATGTTGTCTGATAAAGTCAAAAATTTAAAATTGTTTATCCATTTTAAAACAATTCAAAGATATTTTAGAACGTACAACTTCAATTTTTTAATATTCCTGTTTAAATTTACTGAAAAATATACTTCCGATTAAATTGATTTTATTTGCGTACTGACTTTAGAGGGTTTTTTTCAAATGCGGTTATGTTTTCGCCGCGTATGAAAATTTTATAAATTGACAGATCGAATCCAGCGTCTAGCTGTAATTTCGCAGTTTTGTGAAATATCTTGACAATTACGTATTCGCGTAAATTCTCGTCAGACTTTTCGCTAGATTTTGTCTCCTTGACACAATTTTGACAATTTTTTGTTCGAAAATGGACAGAAGTTTTTCAAATGCAGTAACATGGCCCAAGGGGAAACTTTTCTTATTTTTGAAAAGTCCGTTCGGTTTGTGAGTAGACACCTTCATTTTTCTTTTTATGGAAATAATCCTTTATTTTATACTGAGACTAGACATATTCGGTTTTTTTTTTTTTGAGGGCGTCATTTTTAGAAGTGAACTTTAGTATTTAACGTAAGCTACACCCAACTCCTCAATGTTTTTTTAGTCACATGGCAATCCTCTGCAAGTTTCTTTAAAGTGATATTAGGTTCGTTTTCGAGTATTGCTAATTCTCTCCGTCTGATCTCAGCATTTTTGAAGACACTAGCACTTGCGTAAAAATGAGACATTCGAAATCATCTGCCGATAATTCTACTAGCTTGAAATGGTCGCAGTACTTTTTAACGACCGACACGAACGTTAAATAATCTTCTTCGGCCCGCATAATCAAGTTGAAGCAACGCCATCTCTTATGAAAAAAAGTAACTTAACGGTTACCGCGAACTGCAGATCGGTAGTCTTTTTAGGTAGAATATAATCTACAAATCTGTGTTCCGTAGTTCCAAGGTTTTGTAAAAGCAGGAAGACCTTTTTCGCATCAGGCTAATCTACGCAATCGATGTTAAAAAGATCTTAATACCGTCTAAAGAATGCGTCGAACGTCTGGTCATGGTCAGGGACGTAGTTAAACGTCTCAATAGTGTTTCAAATCGTATTTTGCAAAAACTCTATCACTTACCATGTTAGGCTTATTAGTTAAGCTTTTAATAAGTAATGTATACGTCCTTCTATTTGGAGCTGTAGTTGCTGTTGCTGAATTAATCTTTTTTTCCTGTTTTCTACTGGTGCAGTATTTGTTGTTTCTGCAGTTTTTCTTGCTGTCAAAACATAGTTGAATTTACATCTTGTAGCCCCCTTTACTTTTTCTACAAGAGGGAAATTTATTTACTCGAGAAAAAAAAACGCTTTAATACTTAGTAATTACAGTTTGATGCTGTACGTTGAAAGAACTTGATTTTTTTTCTAAAAAAAATAATAATTTGAGCAAAACGAGCTTATCGTTTTTATTCACTTTATTTTCAAGTGAAAACTCTTTTTGTACAGACTTTAGACACTTTTTTTTTTTTGGTGTCTAACAAAAACGACAATTTTTCGCGTTAGTTGCAAAAACCACTTGATTTTAATCCGAGAGCTTTGGTGTGCAATTATTGGTACATATTTTCTTTTCCTTTTTTCCATTAGTTGAAACATTTATTCGTGATTATTTTTCCAATTTCAGTTATTGAGTTTTTCCGTTTGTGAATTCGAATGGTTGACGTTCAAAAATGTCGTAAACACTGGAGTATTTTAAATTCAGCTAACTTGTAGATTTACGAATCCTCGTTCGTTAAATTGTTATGTCGCGCAGTTGTTGTGGATGTTGCCTTTAGAAGTTCGAATCCCTTGTCAAGTTGTGGCCTTGGAACGGTCACTAAGGAAAACATAGACACGGAGATGAGTTCGAAAAAGTAAAATTTATTGAAACAAAAAACAAAGAGCAACTGTCGTAAAAAAATGCCGCCAAGATCGCGGACTACGAAAGTACACTGACCGATATTTACTTCTCTTCCACCGTGAGAGAATATGACACAAGTTCGGAAGGTGTAAAAATGAGTCAGTGCTCCAAAAGAAAGAGAAATTAGGCCCTGCAAAAATAAGCCTGGGTAGGCCTGTCAGTATTGCATCTCCTGGTGAGGGCACTTCAGACAACAAGCAGTAAACTTGCTCCTCCCAAAAGCCGGAGGGCAAGGCATGGGATTAGCTGGATTTAGCTGCCTGTCGGGTTTGTCGAGGGTGTCTACGTCGTGGAGGCACAAGTGTCTGCAGTTCGCTAGAGCATTCACCATTAAAATACTTGTAGAACAGGCAGAGAGATGCAACATTTCGTCGATGGGACAGAGGCTGAAGCTTAGATGCCAGTTCAGGGCATATCAGATTGGCGATTTGAACCTTGTCTAGGAGCGAGAGACTAATAGCAGATGCACCCCACCAAATGTGACAGCAATACTCCATACCTGGGCGAATGGTGGCCTTATAGAGGTACAGGATACTTTCAGGTGTTAGCCTACCTTCTTCGCAGCGACCCTGGGAATGCTTTCAATGTAATTGTTCCAACTCATGTTTCCTGTGAACGTTAGGCCAAGCAGTTTGAAAGATGTACTCTCAAATAAAGAGCCACTGGCCATTACTATTGGTGGCAGAGAAGGGTTCTTGTAATTATTGAAGGAAACCAGTTTAGTCTTGGCAGCATTGAATGTTACTACCCATTTTTGTCCCCATTCCACTACAGATTGGAGGTCATCCTCTTGTGTTTTTGCCATTTCTTTAGATATGTGTTCATTTGCTTTCCTGTCATGCCTGTTATAGAGTGTGATGTCACCAGCATATATACCCATCTTAGAGGCAATTTTGTCGGGGAGGTCATTAATGAATGTTAGGAACAATAGAGGTCCAAAGATAGACCCTTGAAGCACTCCCGCATTTATATCATATTGTTTAGATGTACGACCGTCGAGGACAACCTGGATTTTTCTCTTATCTAATAAGGATTTAATTATGTTAAATATTCTACCAGTGATACCGTATGATCTAATTTTCCTGAGGAGACCCTCATGTCTTACTCTGTCAAAAGCCTTAGATATATCTAGAGCTACCGCTCTGCCCTCTCCCGCTTTGTCCAGTGAATGGTATATACATTCAGAGATTATAGTGGGGATGTCTGCTGTGGACCGGGCTTGTCTAAATCTATGTTGTTTGTCATCCAGAAGTTTAGTATCTGTAAGGTGATAGACTAGAGCATTGTTAATTATGGTCTCAAATATTTTGGCGAAAAGTGTGAGGAGGCTAATGTGGTCAGTTCTTTCACCAGAATTCTTGAATACTGGTACCACAGAAGCAGTTTTCCAACAGACCGGAAAGCAAGATTCATTAAGGCATTTGTTATAGAGTTTGGAAAGAACTGGTTGAGCACTTTTTTAATAGCACAGCTGGGATGAGATCGGGTCCACATGCTTTTGAAGTGTCAAGGTTTTTATGATAGCATGCACCTGAGCAGGGGTGATTTTTAGATAGTCTAGCGTGGCGTCTGTCCGCAAAGGAAAGTCAGGTAGGGGGTGGTTGGAAGGGTCCAGTGTGGAGTTTGAGGCACATTAGCCTTGTCGGTTGCTGAGCAAACAACCTCGTGATTGTTGGTTAGTGGGGGAATTGCTGATTGCCCATTATTTACTACACTGTTGTAGATTTTCCAGAAGTCAAATTTTTGTGCTTCGATGCGTTTTTTAGTGGTTTCAGTAAATTCTCTCTTAGCTGTCCCTATTTCTTTCTTAATGTTACTTCTAGCTACTATATACTTCTGTCTGTTTTAACTGAACTTGTCGATTAAATCTGCAGTATGCATGCTGCCTTTGAGCAATGGCAGTTGCGCAAGTAGAAGTAAACCATTGGGGAGAGTGGGGCTTGCTATAAAATTTCCGCATGGGAACATGTGCTTAAATTGCCGTTTTAAACCATTCAATGGTCTCATTTGCGCACTGTTCGCTGAAAGAGGAAACATATTTCCCCATTGAGCATCTCTGATAAGATCTCTGATGGCTTCCCAGTCAACCTTTTTATAATATCTCGTTGTTTTGAGCACTGGCTCTTCAGTTTTGGGTCTAGAGTTTAGGGTATTTCGACCATTATCACTGCATGATCAGCGTTCCCGAGTGGGCTGTCAGCATTTGTTATACAATCCTCGGGAACTGTGGCCAGAAACAGATCTAGAAGTGATGCGTGTTGTTCTTGCTGGTCAGGGAAACAGGTTGGAAACGTAACCATTTGTGATAGGAGTGAGATATAGAAAAGCTATGTGTTGTTCTGCCCGCTGCATCGGTGTAAGTAGAGAACCCAAGCCAGTTTTTGTGGTGGACATTAAAGTCACCAAATACATGTACTTGTGCACTAGTGTCGAGGGAGATTGCTGTGTCTATGCTGTCAGAGACTTTGTTTATGGTGCAGGTTAATTTTATATCAGTTAATACCTAAGTTTTTTTCTCAAATAAAGGTTCGACCGACCCTCTTGACACACTTTTCTTTTATTAGTTTGCGTGTTCCTACCCTTTTTGATGAAGTCAAATTAAGAGGTGACCTATTTTAGGTGAGTAATTGGAATTATTCCACTTTTAATATTTTATTATTTGTTGCTACTGTAACTGTTGATTTATTTTAGTTCTTTTTATTTATTTTATTTATTTATGTATTATTATAAAATAAGGTTTGTTCCATATCTACAGTTTGTTTATATTTCGCTTCAACAATTCAGTAAACTTTTGTATCGATTAAATTAAAAAAAAATCATACATAATCTACACAGGTCGTCTAAATATAATAGGAATATTTGCCAAGCGATTATTCGCGGGCATTCGCTTTTTTTTTTTTTTTTTTGAGTTCTTAATAATGGTTCTGTATGGTAATGTATTGATCGGTGTTTGTTTTTGTTGAATGCGAATTTATGGTTGTTGTATCTGTTTTTCTTACGTAGTATTATTTGTTATTTGGGATTCATTGGCATTTATTGTGGCGTGGTGACTAATACTTTTAGTTAAGTAGTTATTTTGTAGTGGACAATATATTAAGTTCTACATCTACAGTTTTGCTCTCCATTATTAACTTTCGTATTTCTTTAGAATTTTAGTTATTAATATTTGTGGTGATTATTCTTCGTGGTGTTAATATTGTTATATTTATCGATTCTTTTACGCATTTACTTCTTTTTCTTTACTATTCTTATATAGTATTTTGTTATGTGTTATTATCATTTCTAGAATAGCATTTCTTATAATACAAATAATAAAAATTCTTAATCTTTATCTAAAAAGTTTAGAAAATGTTTTGGCCTGGTTGATTTTGTGGTTAATCTTCATTTTCCCAATCCCTTTTCTGAATCAGTACTCATAGGGAAGATCACGTAAATGTTGCCAACATCCATAGTAAAGATGCTGCGATGAAACCGACAGAACTCGAACACAGCACGCAGAATCGTTAGTCCACATCTATACACACTTCATTATGGTTGCAACATTGTAAATTAATACTGCGTATCTCGTTTCTTGATGCAGAAATTGAGAACATTATTAATACCACTTGTTAACCCTACTAAGCATTGTCCCGACGTTTTCTTTTACTTTCATTTTTAATTCGTTTTATTCCTTTTTTTTTTTTTTGTAACTATACCGTTTGTTCGTTTGTTTAATAAATTATTTTTAAATCGTATTTTTCAAGTTAAATTTGATGATTACGATATCGTTTGCTCGGTAAATTATGAATTTGACCAAATTATTATTAGACTATAACTCCTTTTACTGAAGTAATTTTGTTTTACTCTTTATTTTTATTTTAATTATTGGATGTAAATAACTTTAAAAATTGTAAATATTTTAATATATAAGAATTTGCTAAGCCTTTAAAGGCCAGAAATAATTATCAATTTGACAGTATAAATGATTCGAATTTCCGTTAAAATTTCGGATGGTCATGAAGGTGTTAATTTCTTTTTTCATTCTTCGAGTAATAACAACTGATTAAAATGCCTGAATTGTTTACAAACAAAACGAAATACATACTAGTGGACTTGATTTCGTAATTTTGAAATGGGGTTATTTAAATTTCAGTTTATTCATTATTACATTTGTGATTGCAATAAATATTTGGATGATAAATAAATAAATGAATTATTGTGTTGAAAATAGAAAAATACCAAAACAAAAACACGTGAGGTTTCCTTTTGTCTTTTTCTTTTTAGAGATAAGACGTAAATTTTCAATTCTAAAAAATATCAAAAGGAAATAGAAAACATGATCACAATTTCCAAAAAACAAAAATACCGTATAAATTTGTAAGCGACGCCATTTTCTTTGTAAAAAGAAACAGCATTTACGATGACCATTTTGAAATTCGTTTTTTGTTGTTGCTGTTATTTAAATGATACATGAAACTTCACCCCACAAGTGAGAAACTATAACGTAATTTATTAACTGATTTCGGTTAACTAAATATCTGATGAAGGCTGCATCGACACACTCGCCCAAGCTGGCACATTGAATTCCTATATAATAAAATTATCTTTATTCAACTATGGATGGTGGCTACTAAATAAGTATTGGGGACCCTTTAATTTTGTGAGACCTTCCACAAATAAAATGAAATAAATTAAATTGCAAGCGTTAATTGTACTTTCAAATACGACAATTATATATCTGTTTTTATTTGTTTATATTGAAAAATAACGCAACATTATAAAGTTTAATTTATATAGTTTAGAAGAGATCGGGGTTACCATATAAAAATGAGTTAAAACGTTTGGTTACGAATCCAGTGTTAACATTCAAACGTGGAACTGGAAACATCGGAGAAATTGCATATTTTATCTCAAATAGATAAACATAAAACATTTTCTCCGCATCTTGGCGAAAGCAGTCTACAATATATTAACTGTCTCCATATCACTATTTTGTTTAGTTGCCCGATTCTTATGGGAATCCAAAGGACATCATACGTTACCATGTCGTCTTCGCTGTGTTTAAACTCTTTTTCTATACTTTTCTACCATACCATTTTAGATAAGAACACTAATTGAATATAAGCCTTCAAAATACTGTAGTATTATTGAGTATAAGTCACAATAAAATAAATTTAATTTTTGCTTTTGTTGTTTTCTCATAACCAAGTGCGTAAAACTTTTCCTTAACTTTTGTATTAGTTGCTATCAAATAGACAAGAAGTTCTTAGTATGCCAAAATGTAATATTGCATGAGAAAATCTGAAATGCAACTACATTACAATTTGCAATTAAAGTCACTCATTCGGAATATACAATACTTTCTGGAAATTGTATATATCAAAGATTATGTTTGATCGTAACAACACGTTTGCGAATGTTGGGAAATAGCAGTGTATAGGGATTAGATAGTAAAATGAACTACTTAAACATAATATATATTTGTACAAATGCCTGTAAACTTGTCGTTAAAAATGATACAATTTTTGTATCAGTTGATGCTGATTATATATTAATTCTATTATTCTATTAAAATCGTCAAATCATAATGAATTTTATAAAAAAGATCATTAAATTCTATTTCTTCATTATTGCATGTTTATAAGAGAATGTGCATAGTCTTATCTAGTTAACACCAGTATTTTTAGTCGGGAAAAGCACGAATAATTTTAAGTAATCGCATTTATATACGAAAAAATTGTATTATTATATGGAAGTTTGATGTCTGTCATTCGTTTCTTTATACATATAAAGAAAAACGTACAACAATTTCTTAAAATAAATAAATTTATTAAATATCGAATGGATTAACCAAAAGTTTCTGTTTTATTTAAGATATAATTATCATTTAGGAGTAATCAAAAAGTTTCTATTTTTTCAGACACTCCCAAAGCCAAATACCTTCTCAAATGTAAGTATATTAATGTGCACCCCACACTGATACTCACAAACGCACATTAACGTACATTGTATATATATATATATATATATATATATATATATATATATATATATATATATATTCATGATGTATATCCATATATATATACATATATATATATACTTCGGAATAGTTTTTATTTAACAATCAGTGGTTATGTAAACGTGAGATTGTAGGTTTACAAAATATTACTGGCAGTAATATTCTATAAGTTATCCCATCTAAACAAGAATTGCTCGATATGCAAGATAGAGCAAATAAATTAAATTGTAATTCAATGAATTTCAAAAACCTCTCATTAAAATGAAATGAAGTGGTTAAGTTTCATATCAAATAATTTTTATTATTCTAAGCAAGACAAAGAATGTTTTAGAAAATTAATCTCCTTAACCTATAGGGTTTCGATGTCTACCATCTCATCAGAGGAGAGAAAATATTAGCAAATAGTTATAAAGGTATGCACCCTATTTGCTAAAGTCAGTGAGACATGGAAAGTCAAAGTGCTACAGGACTTTTGATAAATGTATTATTTTCACTTTGACTTTCCATGTCTCACTGACTTTAGCAAATAGGGTGCATACCTTTATAACTATTTGCTAATATTTTCTCTCCTCTGATGAGATGGTAGACATCGAAACCCTATAGGTTAAGGAGATTAATTTTCTAAAACATTCTTTGTCTTGCTTAGAATAATAAAAATTCTTTGATATGAAACTCAACCACTTCATTTCATTTCAATGAGAGTTTTTTGAAAATCATTGAATTACAATTTAATATATATATATATATAGAGAGAGAGAGAGAGTAATATATATATATATATATATAGTAAAATATATATATATATAGTAAAATATATATATATAGTAAAATATATATATATAGTAAAATATATATATATATATATAGTAAAATATATATATATAGTAATATATATATATATATAGTAAAATATATATATAGTAAAATATATATATATATATAGTAAAATATATATATATATAGTAAAATATATATATATATAGTAAAATATATATATATAGTAAACTATATATATATATTAATATATATATATAGTAATATATATATATAGTAAAAATGGTAATTCATAAATATATATATATATGTCAATATATATATATGTATATATCCATATATATATGTATATATCCATATATATATATATGTATATATCTATATATATATATGTATATATCCATATATATATATGTATATATCCATATATATATATGTATATATCCATATATATATATGTCCATATATATATCCATATATATATATCCTTACATATATATATATATATATATATATATCCATATATAATAAAAAATTACAATAAGTTTACCAAGGTAATTAAAATGGTAAACTTAAAATATATTATAAATATTAAAGAGTTAATATTTACAAGTAAAATAAACTCAGCCAGATGTAAAAGCTCAATAAAACCGAAAGGGAAATAGAGCTTATAATATGAACAAATGATTAATAAAACATGTTAAACAACATCTTGAAAAAGAGTTAAAAACATATTTAATTTTAAAAAAGGAAACACAAGATAAGTGGATAGTCCTTAGTCCGCGGAGTTTCGAAGAAATACTCTCCTTCTCATCAGAGGGCAGGAATTAGCAAAATGCAGGATCCGATTTTGCATATAAAAGTATTTAATGAAACTACAAGTAAGTCACAGATCTTACTTGGTTAAAAAAAGGTGAGGTAAAGGGAACAGGAGGCAAAAGAAAAATAATAAAAAGATTTCACATGAATGGATAGTCCGGTGAAGGGTAAAAATCCAAAAATGGTAAAATCCAAAACGGTCGAATTTAAAATTTCAATCCAATGGGTAAATTCCAAATGGTTCAAAATAATCCAAAATGCAGAGTTCCTTGGAAAAAAGCGCAAATAGAATGAATTCCAAATCATTAAAAGAAAAGTAC